>NC_090388.1:53558680-53841180 GCF_036365525.1 Heterodontus francisci | reverse complement strand
AATTTCATCCTGTTTGATGTGTGCCTCAGGGTAAATCAATCTTGCAGTGGGAACCTCAAACTGACATTAGGTCCCTTATTTGTAAATGCAAAAGGACCCAACACCTGTTTCCATGAGTCCTATATTCCCCACCCAACCACCCACCAAACACTTTGTTCCCCGATGCATTGGTGTATTCACCCTATTCCTTTAACTACCACTAGTGGCAGAGCCTTCAAACTGTTTGGATGCTGCTTTCTGGAATTCCTTTTCTATCTCTTCCTTTAAAAAGCAATCTCTTCAACCAAATTTTCAGTCATATACTTGGAATGTGTTAAGTACAGTGCAGCTATGAAAATGATAGGCTATATCCAAGTACAGACAAAAACCAGAAACTAAAACTACTTTTCAGTAAAGTTGCTGGCAAAATCCTTCAAAACTTATGGTAACAGTACAGAAGGATATCTAGGAAAGTGAAATGCAAGTTTTGAAAGGATAATGCAAAGAGGTTTGTTTTTTTGGCTTTATTCTAGCACTAAGTGCATCACTGCCTCACTGTAAAAGAGCATATTAATATTTTGTAGTATCTGATGACAAGACACTCAAACATTTTGGTCAGGATCCAGAAAAGCATCCTTTTAGTCAAAGATAATGATCTTTCTAATGATCAAAATCTTGTAACTGTCCATCAACTGTTAGGGAGTTTATTTCTACTGGTCACATTTGCTCTGCGTTGTTCTTGAATTGGCTAGACAAGGCAATATGTGCAGGCTCCATTAGGAAGGGGTGAAATAAGCAGAAACCTTAATCCTGAATGGTATCTCCTGATCCTCCCAATGAAGGAGTGGCACAGGGCTATGGATATGATGTTTCCATTGTAGAACACCTTCCTCACCTGACTGTCATGGCTGTATAGAAAAGTGGGGGTGGGGGGGGTGGTGGGAGGTGTAAATTGGAGAGAAATCCAGCGGTACAAATATACAAAAACAACTGTGGTTATGTTTAAAAAGATTTTCCGACACTTACTTCTTCATAAGCTCTGCAATCCTTTGACATTCCACCTCATCATAGAACCAGATCCCATAGATAGACACTGCAAATTAAAAATATAAAGCATGCATTGGACAATATGCAAGATACAGTTTACTGTCATGCTAGGCCCCCACCTGCCAAGAATGAGGCACATTCATTTTGTCATGAACATTGATTTTAAACTGTTACTGGAGTGAAGAAAGGACTTGTTAAACAGATCACACGGACTGGAAACTACATTTGCATATTAACAGATGGTGATTGGAAGGACCAAGGACCACTCCCTGACACATTGAACCGACAATGGACCTTGATCACCAGGTATTGTGTGTAAGAGGAGCATTCCAGAGACTGCTAAGGTGATACAATCCATGACTAGTCAGACTAGTTAGTCACATAGCTAACCTCTTGGCAACCTGGATTTTTCTGAATTGTACAAATAGCTTGAATTCAGAGTGTCTGTTTGCTCCTGGACTGAGAAGATCTCTCCTGTCTGCTCTCATCTCTTTCCTCACAAACCTCTGAATCCACTGAAGACACATGAACCCCAAGAGAGAAAAGTCTCCTACAGCGAACAAGGTTTAAGAAGAACACTGGGCCCCAACAAAAAGCAAGGTCTACCTACAATCAAGGACTCTACAGTGAGCTCAAAGAACCGTGACAAAAACTCTTCAGATATTGCCTCAAACTTTTCCACTTTATTTCTTCTGCTCTTCTCAGTCTCTATTTGCATGTGTGTATCACGTATGCATGCTAGCGTGGGCACGTCATGTATCTGTAGGCGTTAACCGAATTACAGTTTAAGTTCAAGTTTAATAAATTTTAACTTTTCTTTCAATCAAAAAAAAACCTGTTTGTGCTGATTTCTTTGCCGTATAATTGAAAAGCGGTGAACCAAGATTCACCAAGGGGGAGCTAAAAACAATGTGTTTAAAAATAAAACCCTGTTACGGTAAGACCAGGTGAAGGCTGAAAGGAAACTCCTAGACCTCTTTCTCACCTGGTTATAACACTACTCTTCAATTATTTTTCACCTAATTCACTGCCAATGTTCACAATCATGTACATCACAAAACACTCGTGAGTGATATGTTTATATACAAGGCTCTGAAGCGGTGTGTGTTTTATTCCACAAGCAAGAAAGTAACATCTTGCCAGAGAGAGAAGGCTCTATCTACAGTCAGGAAAAAGTCAGACATAACATACTCTCCTGAAAATAGCAACTCCTGACTTATGAAAAATAGCAAACAAGCTGTGGAGAATATTTATCATACAGAAAATGATTTTAGCTGAAAGTAAAAGACTCAAAATTGAGGTACAATTCAGCAGTTTGCAATTTAAAAAGTCACTGCTTCATCAGTAACAGTACACTTATTGAACCTTCATAGGTATACTTTAACAAAAAGCCAACACCAAAAACTTGCTCCATGTTATAGCCCCTCTAGTTTGTTGCTAAATCTGCTTGACAAAGACCAGCATGCCATCATTAATTTCAAGCATCAGACATGTTTTGAAGCAGTGAAGGCACACAGGAAAGGAGAGGATCCTCTGGATATGCTCTTAAGTTCTTCAATCTTTAGTGGGATCCAATTTACTCCACAACTTAAAAGATATACATAACTCACCAGCGAAAACTGTAATAGGCTTACTTTGAAGTGGAATAAACTGACTAACCTAGATCATATGTAAAAATCTAGGCATCAAGGATCTCTACATTGATATGTTACATTTAACTGTGTAGAGACAGTCAATGAAAGCAGATTTGGACTATTTTCCAATTGGTGCAAGAATATAAATATAGACATGCATGATAAAAACTATGCAACCCGATTGGTAGAGAGCATATGCTCCAACAAGATACTTGTCTTCAGGAATATCAATATTCCAGACGCACTTTCTCAGAGAAATTATTTTGTTTTTAAATGACTGCATGGTATTGATCTATTTTTGCAGCTTCACTTAAGCCTAATTTTCGAACTTGCCTAAACACCATTAATGCAATGAAAAATCTGTAACACCACCAGATTTTATGTCTAAACATTTTCATTTCAACACTGTTCATATAAACAAGATTATCAACAGCACAACTGTTGTAAAATAATGTGCAGAAGTGCAAGTTACACACAGCTTGTACATCAACTGGCAAAAATTTTGTCATTACATTGACGAGAGAGAGCTGCCACAATAAAGTATAACTGAATTCTGATCTGATTAAAATTTCAATGAATCACTTTGTGACTAACAATTATTCTTAGATCAGCAAATCTGGTCAACAATACACAGCATTGCTGCAAACCTATGCGTGAATCCTGCACACTTGTTCAGAACCCACTTTACCATCTTGGCAACGAGGAATATTGCATTAAATTTTAACAGGATACTCCAGTTGAGAAATCACTTTTCGCCACTAAGCAGGGTACTTATTCACCAATAGCACTGTTGCACTAGGTTTTGATACTGGATCACAGTACAGTCCCACTTCTACCACTTAATATACCAAAGGCAATTTTTGGTAACGAGCCTTTCATGCATCCCCAACCTCTCTGCATGGAAAAGAAAATATGTTGCTGCAGATTATCCCATTATATGCACATTCCACTACTAAAAACACAACTTGCAGCTCTACTGCAACTAATTTCAGAGCAAACCAGATTAATACCAGAGAAGAATGTGCATTTTGTTTTGCCAAACCATACTGGGTATTAGAATGCACACTTAAGCAGTATTCTAGTTTCTATAGAATTTAAGATACCAGGAGAGTGAATCTCAATTATGACGAGCATTGACAATGAGATTTTCTATAGGAGATGAGATGATTATAGTGTCAACTGAGTTGTTTGAATAATGTGGGAAGAGTACACTCCATCTGGGCATGTCTCCTGTCCACCTAACCAAGGAACTCCATTGGAGAAATCAGTTAAGACACATTGTCCAGATTTACTGAACAAAGGATTTTAAATGGTGGGAGTCAGGGAAGAAAGGATGAGCAGCTAAATTAAAAAATCTCTTTTCTCTACACTGTAATTACTCACAGCAGGCCTATACAATGCAAACTGTTGAAAACTTAGAAAAATAACCTTGACACATCCCAATTTTTGATTGGTATCTACAGAACTCCTTTTCAACAACAATGAGCTGAATACACAAAGATGCCACAATATTTATCCCAAAAAGCAGCAAAATAATTTTGTAAGTGCTAAAAGTATTTTTAGTAGGTTCCATCAACAGCCAGAAACATGGCTTCTGTGACTGCAGAAGGGCCTCAAGGTCAGGTGTCACAGCCTGGTCATGTGTGAGGTGGAGAGTTAAATATTTTTTTTTAAAGGATTGCCCATTCTTGGCCTTGAAAATTATATTATTCAAAATTGAAATTTGAGTACTGTTTTATTCATGTAAGATAGTGATTAGTAAGTTGAAGTGTTTTTTTGAATAAGTGTGGCAGCTTTATTTATATTTTCAGACATGAATTCTGTGGCATTGTTAATAATAATTGTATATAACTTTGCTTGATAAAGAGATTACATAGCACATTTTCACTTTTTACAACATTAGGAATAAAAACAATGCTCGAGTAAAAAATCCAAATGAAAGGAAATAAATAAAAGATGTGTCAGCCAATGGCTCAGTTGGTAGCACCTGAGCAAGGTTGTCTGAATCACGAGGTTCCGTGTTCAAGTCCCACTCCAGTACTTGAGCACAAAAAAAGTCAAGGCTGAGACTCCAGTGCAGGCAGTACTGAGGGAGTGCTGCACTATCGGAGGTGCTGTCTTTCAGATGAGATGTTAAGCTGAGGCCCTGTCTCCCCTCTTAGATGGACGTAAAAGATCCCATGGCGCAGTGGTTAGCACCGCAGCCTCACAGCTCCAGCGACCCGGGTTCAATTCTGGGTACTGCCTGTGTGGAGTTTGCAAGTTCTCCCTGTGTCTGCGTGGGTTTCCTCCGGGTGCTCCGGTTTCCTCCCACAAGCCAAAAGACTTGCAGGTTGATAGGTAAATTGGCCATTATAAATTGCCCCTAGTGTAGGTAGGTGGTAGGGAAATATAGGGACAGGTGGGGATGTGGTAGGAATATGGGATTAGTGTAGGATTAGTATAAATGGGTGGTTGATGGTCGGCACAGACTCGGTGGGCCGAAGGGCCTGTTTCAGTGCTGTATCTCTAAACTAAACTAATTTCGAAGAAGAGCACAGGAGTTATCCCCAGTGGCCTGGCCAATATTTATCCCTCAATCAATATCACAAAAACAGATCATCTGATCATTATCACACTGCTGTTTGCAAATTGGCTGCTGCCTTTCCTAAATTATAAGTGACTACACTTCAAAAAGTACTTTATTGGCTGTAAAGCACTTTGAGATGTCTGGTGGTCATGAAAAGCGCTATATAAATGCAAGTCTTTCTTAAGAAATTATATACAAATTCAAATGAAAAACAATTAGCTGAAAAATCTGAAATTGTACATTATAATATTTATATGTAATTGCAGACATGAATAAAGGGCATGGGAGTTAAAATAAATGTGTAATCTATATATTTATATATATATATTATATAATGGTAATATATGTCCAAGTCAGGATGGTGTGCAACTTTGAGGAGATGATGTTCCTATGCACTAACTGCTCGCCTTCTTGGTGGGGGAGGTCAGGGGTTTGGGAGGTGATACTGAAGAAGCCTTGGCAAGGTTGGTGCAGTGCATCCTGTAGGTAGTACACATTGCAGCCATAGCATTCCAGGCTATTTAGACCAATGGATGATATGTTGGTCAACCAGGCAGATTTATCCTGAATAATGTCAAGCTTCTTGACAGCTGTGCCTATCAGAGCAAGCAGAGTATTCCATCATACTTCTGACTTGTGCCTTGGTGGTGGTGGAGGGGGTCTGGGGAGTCAGGAGGTGAGCCATTCACTGCAGAATACCCAGTCTCTTATTTCCAGTAGCCATAGCATTTATGTAGCTGGTCCAGTTCAGTTTCTGAGCAAGATGTTGATGGTGGTGTCTTGGTGATGGTAATGTCACTGAATGTCAAGGGAGGTGATAAAGTTCTCTCTTGTTGGTGATTGATTGTTATTGATCAGCTAAGATTATAAAATTCTCTAATTATGTCATGATCGTGTGATGAACAGTACAATGTCAAAGCCTGAACCCCCAACCTTCTGAGTCAGGTGTGAGAGCAATCACTGAGCCAAGCTGACATGTCATTTTAAAAAAAATCTCAAATACATCAGCCCTTCAAAAATAAATGATTTGGGGCATTCTCTCCAATAGAACATCTACACAGAAAGAACCCTTTGACATCCTTTAGTATTCTGTTCTAACTTGCAATGCACACTATTTAATGGCATGTTCCATAAACATATAGTGAAGTTATACAGGATAAAGACTGAATCATGCTTTCCACATATTTCCCTCAGAATTACAGGAAAAATGCTTTAGAAGTGTTTATTCTATAAGGCTTCAGAAGACAGATTTTATGCACATTTCTTTCCCCTTCTCTCCCTGTCCATACACACAGCTGGACTAGAAATGCAGGGAATGCTTTAACAGTTCATCACAAGATCATGACAAATTCTTGGAGAATTTTATAATCTTAGCTGGCTTGTAATTCAGGCATTGCTGAAGCTTTTATCTTTGCTTCCTCTTAATGGGATGAGGGCTCCATATCAAAACGTCAGCAGTGATGCAAAGGTGCATGCCACAATGTAATTCCCTGAGTGGAGGATGACAGCATATATAGCCACCACCTCCTTCATCTCACACTCTTGGGAAGAACGCACCAGAAACAACAATTAACGAGCATGCTCACCTAACATGTGCTTTGCTGGGCTGAACTCTGAATGAATAACTCTTGAACATCTTCAGAGACTGATTTAAGATACTATTAATTTTCACTAAGTTCACTATGTATTTTCAATGAAGATAGAATCATCGCCTTGGAAGGTAAAATGTTTCAAGCAGTTTTTCAGCAAAAAGCTTCCATACAGTTGTCCAAATAACCACTACAAGCAATGGACACCAAGTACAAAGGCATAATCGTGAAGGAGACACAGCTGAACTGCTTCTACACTTGCCCAGGAGGTAGGATTTTCTCATGTCTTTGCACTTATGGGTTACAACATAATCCAAGACAATAGTCTAAAAAAGTTTTTTTTTTAAATTGCTATTTAGATTTAGGTGCAAAATTCAAAAATATCCTTATTGCAATTTCTCTCCAGTGATCAAATTTATATCAGCCTTTACAAATATCTGAATGCTGATATTTCCCATTCCCACTCCTATTTTTCCTCATCAATGACAGAAACATAGCATAGATATAATAATTTTACAAAAATAAAATTCAAGTATAAAATTTTTATAAAATAAACAACACCCAATACTAGGACTGCATTTGCTGATACACAGTACAAAATTTATGGTAAGCTTGACAGTTTTAATTTACCTCAGTTAACAATTACAGTAAATCCTTAGCAGAAAGCAACATAACCAGATGCAACTCACTTTCCTCAGATTTTCTCAAAAAGTGAACCAAGTTTTTGAAGACCCAATGCACTACTATAATGCAACATATAAACATTTTTACCAAGCCACTCTTCACCATGGGTCACAAAATTTATTTGATGCAAGCAAAACTTAATTTCAGCACAGCGCTGCAACAGAGATTCATTAGGTCATTCATAGTATACTTCAAAAACTCTTCACATTTTTCTCTTTGTTTAATATGTGTAGTTAAAAGTTGTTTCAGAACTAATTAAGTCCTTACAACTGCACAGCGGGCTGTTTTATGTGTCTATTCACTTCACTTTAAGTAATCTAGAACAACTGGAACCAACCTTAATAGCACAGAATCAAGAAAAAGAATGAATTTATATTTATATAACATGCACCACAACCTCAGGATGTCACAAAATGTTTTACAGCCAATTAAGTACTTTTGAAATGTAGTCACCGTTGTAATGTGGGAAACACGGCAGCCAAACAACAATTAGTTAAATGATCTGATAATCTGTTTTTAGGTTTTGGTTCAGGGATAAATGTTGGCCAAGACACTGGGAGAACTCCTATGCTCTAATTCGAATACAGTCATGGGATCTTCTACACAAAGAGCAGTCTGGGCCTCAGTTTAATGTCTTATCCAAAAGACGGCACCCCGACAGACAGCACTCCCTCAGTACTGTACTGAACTTTTAACCTGTGTGCTCAAGTCTCTGCGTGGGGCTTGAACCCACAACCTCTGACTCAGAAGCTTGAGTGCTCCCACAGAGCCAACACCTTAATTGTTATAAAGTTACCAAACTGAAGGACATTCTATCGATTTCTGCATGTATATTGTCCCCTGGATAGATTCTATAGATCAAATCTCTCCATAAACTTGCTTTGTTCTCCCTCCCCATCTAGAGGCATTGACTCCCTTACATAAATTCAGCTCCAATGGCTGAACTTGTGAAGGAATCCGGCCATAATAGGGAGTTATAATGTTGAGAGTTATTTTCCTATGAATTAGGAATTTAAAAATTAAAACTATCGCTATGCCTGGAAGGTGAAAAAAAAAGTTTCATAAGCATGTCTGTAACATGTCCCTGTAGTGAAGGACCCCAACACCCTGTGGTCAAGGACGCAGCATAATTGCCTCTTCCTTATTACACAATGGCAGGTTCTGAAAAACAGGCACTTGCTTCTGAAAAGCATAAACATATTCACTTCGGAAAAGTGCTTGACAATACAAATCTTCTAAGTAATCATTGAAACTTACCACAACCTAACAAGGGATGACATAATTTTCTACGGACGCTGTTAATTTACCTGTCAAACGAATCTGGGAAACTGAGTTATAATCTTAAAACACTATTGCATAGTTCGGAAGCGCATGATCATATGCAACCTTCAATATTCTGTAAACTCGAGGGGTTTTGACCAACATCTGTACTCTCAGCTTCCTGCTATCTCAGCCTTTTCTTAGAAATTAAATAATGTGGATTTCAACTAGAAATTGACAGTTATACAGCCTTATTTGGGAAATAGAAGGGACGAACCTACTTGCAAGAGAGGTAATACCCCCATACATAAAATAAAAACGAGTTATGCAGCTTAGAAACAGTATAAATATTGGAACCACACAGTGAATCTTGAGAATCACTGGATTCATTCCAGTCTTTCTCACAGTAAAGATATGAGCTACCTGGTGCAGCGACGATAGTTCTCCCCTTAATTGGGATAGAGGTATCTCGCTAAACTCTGTAGCTTTCTACTCGGGGATTTAAGGTAAATGCTGCTTTAAATATTGTTGGATAGCTTAAATATTTTACTGTAACATTAATTAGACTTAAAACTTGGATTCTCTACGAGGAATAAGATTATACTTTCTTATCCTAGAACTATTAATGTTGCAATTGTTTTACCTATCAAAGTGTGAATTACATGCTTGGTTCTTTAATAAATTTTTATATAATTTAGAAAATATATTGTCTCATACAGTCCTCTATATCTCACTCGAGAACACATCCCTGTCCTCTCTTTCGTGGAGAGGTATGTTATTGAGGAGAGATACCCAACCCTTATAGCATCCGGGTTGTTATAATCTGGCTAAAACTTGTTAAAAAGGCTACCTGGAGGACGGTAATATCCTCTGCTGGTTCCTTTCCTTCAGGGAGAGTTAGATCAGTTCTTCAGACCCTTTCAGGTGTCTGAGAGATCTGCCTTTCTCAACCTTAAGTGAGAGTGATCATCTGGGGAGTACGCCTAATCTGGGATGGTCCCAAAAAGGGGCTGGGATTATAATCCACTTCATGCTCGCCCTCCATAAGTGGCTATCGCTCACGCGTGAATATCAATGATATGTGGCAGCATTCTATCTGACCACAGAAAATGCCACAGGTGAGCCCAATCTAGTCTTCATCCAGCATTCATACATGTGCAACAGAGGTCATTGTGCAGCAATGAGGAGTAGGAAACCTGGCCAAATATTTGCCTTTCTTAACCCAGAGGCAGTACAGATAAATTTAAGAGCTTAACCACCACCATCCCAGCTGAAACCAGATAACTGGGCGGCACAGTGGTTAGCGCCGCAGCCTCACAGCTCCAGAGACCCGGGTTCAGTTCTGGGTACTGCCTGTGCGGAATTTGCAAGTTCTCCCCGTGACCGCGTGGGTTTTCACCGGGTGCTCCGGTTTCCTCCCACTGCCAAAGACTTGCAGGTGATAGGTAAATTGGCCATTGTAAATTGCCCCTAGTGTAGGTAGGTGGTAGGGAATATGGGATTACTGTAGGGTTAGTATATATGGGTGGTTCTTGGTCGGCACAGACTCGGTGGACCAAAGGGCCTGTTTCAGTGCTGTATCTCTAAATAAATAAACAAACTGAGCCCAAACTGGGGATTGAATTTGATGCCATCCTGGTCTCCAAGTCTCAGAAATGGTAATTTTACCTCTGAACCATTGGGGGAGTTCATTTTATAGACACTTTGCAGTCAATTATACTAAATAGAGATCAGAACTGCAAGTGACTTGAACTTATTAATTTTGGAATGAATGAGAAGGGAATGCAATGGATGTTGTCTATATGGATTTTAAGAAAGTGTTTGACAAAGTACCACAAAAATGGTTGCCAAAATTAAGGCTTATGCAGTGGGAGGGTCATTAACAGCTTCGATAAGAAAAACTGGCTTCAGAACAGAAAACAGCGAGCCATTGTAAACGGCTGTTTTTCAGCTTGGAGGATGGTAGACAGTGGTGGTCCCAAGGTTCAGTGCTAGGTCCCCTGCTTTTTTGATATATATATTGGATATTGGAACAGAGTAAAATTTCAAAATTTGCCGATGGTACCAAACTTGGGAGGAGTGACAGTGAGGGTGATACCAATCGATTGCAACAGCAGATAGATAGGCTAGCAGACAAGTGGCAGATTGAATTTCATGCAGACATGTGTGAGGTGATGCATCTTGGCTGAAGGGATAGGGAGAGACAATATAGACTTAATGGCACAGTTCTAAAGAGTGTGCAGAGACAGGGAAACCTGGGGGTTCATGTGCAAAGATCTCTGAAGGTGGCAGGACATATTGAGAGAGTAATTAGCAAAGTATATGGGATCTTAGGCTTCATAAATAGTGTTAGAGTACAAAAGCAGGAAAGTTATGCTGAACTTTTATAAAGCTCTGGTTAGGCCACAACTAGAGTATTGTGTCCAGTTCTGGTCTTGACACTTTAAGAAGGATGTGAGGGTCCTTGAAAGGGTGCAGAGGAGATTTACCAGAATGGTTCCAGGGATGAGGGATTTTAGCTACCAGGTTAGGTTAGAGAAGCTGGGATATATCTCTTTGGAACAATGAGATTGAGGGGAGATTTGATAGAGGTGTGCAAGATTATGACAGGTTTACATAAGGTAGACAAAGAAAAGCTGTTCCCTTTAGCTGATGGTACAAGAACTAGGGGACACAGATTTAAAGGACTTGGGCAAGAGATGCAGAGGGATGTAAGGAAGAACTTTTTTACGAAGCAAGGATGAATGATTTCAAAAGGAAATTGGATAGGCACTTGAAGCGCCTGAAATAAACCTGCAGGGCTATGGGGATAGAGTGGGAGAATGGAACTGATTGGACTGCTCTACAGAGAGCCTGCAGCATGGACTTGATGGTCCGAGTGGCCTCCTTCAGTGCCGTAATTACTCTATGAAGACTTCATTAGGAACATGTGCTTCTCCCCACTTAAAAATTGCCTTCATTATATGACTGCTTGTAATATTTTTAATTTCAAGGAACTGAATAACTGCGATCAAATAACAACCAATGATTACTTTACAGGGAGATGTTCCAGCATACACTTAGGAACACAGCCATATTTAACCTGGAGAACAAAATGGACACAAATGAACTTGATCAGAATGAATAATCTCCTGGCACTTTCCATCACTTTCTGTTTCAACATCACGCTGTTACTTGTCTCCATCTAAATTAACCCCATCACTTCAATCTCCACTAGTCATCCCATCTGTCAAACACAATCACCTGTGAGATTCAGAGTAATCACTGCAGTTAGATAACTGTTGTAAGATTCATGCAACTTTGTGGAAGCTTTTTATTTGTTCTTACAATGATTTTTTAAGCAAACCTGGTCATGGAAAATGCATTTCCTGGTCCAAACTCTAACTTTCTTCACTTTTGCACGTTTCAAACAGCAATCCCACAAGATAAATAGATCAACAGAACATTATCCTTTCACCACTGTGATCTTTCATTTCTTAGTAAGGCTCAGATGTAAACTGAGTTTGGGAAGTCTCAACCTAGCTCTCAATGTGCATGGGCTCACAATAAAAAGCACAACACACAATTCACTCAAAATCAGTTTACAGCAAAGCCCACCATCCGTAATGTGGAGTTTATGAATCTGTCATACTGAAATACCATGTTACATAATGATCCCAAAGTGGCAGGTGCAAAATACAGCAGACTACATATTTTTAATGACTGATTTGGCTACACTTACAGCATCCTGCTCTGGCACCCAATGTTTAAACAAATTAAACTTACTAACATTTAAATATGTAATCAACAATACACTGGTTTACCAGAAAAAATAAGGAAACAATTGGACAAAAGAGCAGCATATTAGCACATACATGAGGTATCAGTTATATCCTGTATGAATTCATTTGGGGATAAAAATTCCAGTTACCACAGACCCGTAATAAAAAGCACATTAGAAAGCAGAATTAGATCAGAATGAATGCTCAGTCATCAGAATATTGGATGGAGATCTATTCCATTGGATCTCCACTCACTGTGCAACATAAAACTTTCTTATCAGTTTTAAAGCAAGTCTAAGGTGCTTTTGCCAAAATGAGCATATGTTTTATTTTATTATAGCGAATTAAAATCACTTGCAAATGAGCACATAAGCTGGTTGTGCAAAGAATGTGGTATGTGCTCATTCCACCCATATAAAGCAGAGCTGAGAATCCAGCATATTACTAGGCTGACAAGAAATTAGTATTTATAGGGGATCAGCTATTTAAATTCTAGCATATGTGAAGTAAACTTTGCCTTTGGGTTTGAGAATGCTGGATTTTTCGGCATTAGTATTTTTGTTTGAATACTTCCATCCAAGAGTTCTGGCAGCATGATTTTTCCTTACAACAATTAAAAGTTTCAAAGTAGAATTCCAAAGGGTATTCCTTTTTTTTCTGAAGAGGATGAAAGAAAAGATATGAAGCAGATTTCTTTATACTTGCCTGTTCTTAACCATACAACGGTGTGTGCTCACCTAGGCACACCCACCTACAAAGATGCAAGGAAACTGCCATCACAGGCACATTTTATTCAGGAAGCAGTGAAAGACAAAGGGTGCCATCAGCTCAACACTACTTGCAGGTAAGCTCCACCACAGAGCATGTCAATCAGCAGTTCACAGGTGAATCAAGCAGGTTGACTGATCAAGTGCTTTGCCTTTACTAAAAACACGTCTTTCTCCATTAGAAATCTGCAACACTATGAAAGCACTGGATTGTTTTCTGCATCTTTAAAAGGCATCCGTAGCCTGTACGCAGTAACATGGTCCACGTGAACAAGGGCTTCAACTTCAAAGTACAGTGTTCAGTGATCTTCAAAATTAGATCATGCAAGTGAATGCTTGGTTCCCAGGGAGCAGTCAGGATATCTTCATTTTAAAATAATTCTCTTTCCAAGTTTAATTGATGCCGAAAAAAGTGCAAGGATTTCTTTATACTATCCTCTTCAAGGTACTGAAGTAGTCGCTAATAGTGCAGCAAAAATACAATTAGGCCCATGTAGTCATCAGGATCGTCAAAAGCACAATATGCAAACTGAAGCAGTGATTCAGATAATTGGAGACATTGGGAGTTTCTTACAATACAGGCTGGACCAGGTGTCCAAGACCATTGAAGTCTGCTGCATTTTCCACAACAATGTCATCCAGAGAGATACATGAAGACAGCAGAACAGGAGTTCCAACACAGCCAACAGCAGAAATAAGACGATGACAACGAACCAGAAGACATTCATGCTGAACCACATTTGCAGGCAGCAAGACATATGGCAGGCTTTAACTAGAGACTTTCAACTAAATGCTACATTTGCCCAACAAATTAACACGCTACTCCACAGGTGCATTTGGCAGGAATGAAATTCACCTGCTGCAACACTGATCTCTATGATGGCCATTACTATGGGTCCCATTCATTTCAACGACTAACATCTTCTTCTATACCATCCAAAGAAATTTTAATGGATTTGGTCAAAATAAAGTGCAAAAGTATTTCCCTTGATGCCCGTGCATATTTGGTGTGCTTTTAAACCTAATCTTGTACTCTTTCTAGGTACAAGTTCAGTAGCAGCAGTAAATGAAGTGACTGGCTGTTGGGCATCAGCAGAGGTCTGTTGAGATCCTGTCTCTTTGCTCTCCTATAATTGCTTGTACCACATCTAATAATGTAGTAGCTACCTACTCTCATTTGAGCTGGAGGAGTCAAATATGGCAGTATCTTGACAAGCAGCAATCTCATCCATGTTTACCAGCCATACTACAATTAGTGGGTCTACACCGGTCATACCCCAGTTGGTGGGCAATCTGTCAGTAAGTTTAATGATTTGCATGGGAACAGACCTCTGGGCAACCTCCACAAGGGCTCTGTCCATCCGAACCCCAGCATTATGAATTTGGAGAAAACAGGCTCTTGAGACTGGAACTCAAGATCTCTATAGCAAAGTCTAAGCATTTGCAAAGATACTCCTAATTGAGCTCAAGAAATTAGGAAAAACTTGCATTTACATTGCGTATTTCATGACCACAGGTTGTTCCAAAGCACTTTACAGCAAATGAAGTACTTTTCGAAGCGTAGTCACTGTTGTAATGTAGAAAATATGGCAGCCAATTTGCACATAGCAAGCTCCAACAAAGAGCTATGTGATATCTGTTTTTGTGATGTTGAGGGATAAATATTGGCCAGGACACCAGGAAAACTCCCCTGCTCGTCTTCAAAATAGAATATAGGAGGGCAGATGGGGTCTCAATTTAACATCGCATCCAAAAGACGGCACCTTCAACAGTGCAGCACTACTTCAGTACTGCACTGGAGTGTCAGCCTTGATTTTTGTGCTCAAGTACTGAAGTGGAACTTGAACCCACAACCTCATGACTCAGAGACAAGAGTGCTACCAACTGAACCACAGCTGGCACGACTGTTGGACATTTGTTGATGATGGCCTGGACTTGCCACACATTCCATGCTAGACTGCAGTTTTGTGAAATGGTTACACATGGCCACACAGATGTTGGCAGTAGATTCTTCCAGTGTTTCCAACAGACCACCTAGGGTGCTTAGCACATCCTCTAAATGAATTGAGAAAACAGTGCTCAGATAAATCCTTCTTTAATAAACATGCCCCGTGGGGTCTGGTTTCCGGGTTTCCACAGTTGAGGAAGAGTGCAAGCTGATGACTTCATCATAATGACTATCATGTTACTCCTCCAATAAACTTTCCCACTCATGTATTACCTGGTGAATCTAGCTCAAACTAAATATCCCTTGGGTTGGATACATTTGTGCTAGTGCTTGCAGTGGGTGAAGTTAGGGACCTCACGTGTTGGCTTACTGAGTGGCATTGAGACAGACCTGTGTCTCGCTCTTCTAGGAGGCCTATGGAAACAGGAGAGAAAGCTATGTTAGACTGATAACTGAAACACCACGTAAAACAGAGCTTACTTAGCCAAGAGCGTGTGTCAAAGTGCTTTGCTATAATGTATTGTGTGTACACAAAGATCAAGAGAAATGTGCCGCAATGAAGTTTTTTTTCGATGATGTATCTGGTTCTTGGTTTCTGTCACAGTACACACATGGGATTTAAAAGAAAAGGAAGACTTGCATTTCTGTAGTGCCTTTCACGACCTCAGGATGTCCCAAAGCACTTTAAAGCCAATTAACTACTTTTTAAAATGTAGGCACTCTCGTAATGTAGGAAACACAGGAACTAATCTGCGCACAGAACAGTCCCGCTAAAGCAATGAGATGACAATAAGATTATCAGATTTATTTTTAGTGATGTTGGTTGAGGGATAAATATTGGCTAGGAAACAAGGGAGAACTCCCCCACTCATCTTCAAAATAGTGCCATGGGATTTTTTTTTTTTTTTTACAGACACCTGAGAATGCAGATGGGGCCTTAGTTTAACGTCTCATCTGAAGGATGGCACCTCAGACAGTGCTGCACTCCATGAACTGCAGTGTCAGCCTAGATTTCGTACTTAAGTCGCTGGAGTCGGACTTGAACCCAGTACCTCCTGACTCAGAGGCGACAGTGTTACTACTAAGCCACGGCTGACACCAGAAAATAAAAATATGCAAGGGTACGACGTAGCCGCTCAACCCCATTGTGGCTCATTAAACAGAATACTAACACTTTGTCATAGCAGGAATAAACACAGCCTCAAGCCTCATGAACTCTACGACTGCAACAGTCACAAGTAACATATCCAAGGGTGACGGGGGTGACAAAAGTTAAAGAACTGTGACAAAAGCACATTTTGGTCTACAGTGCTTCATGTTATTCACCTGTTCTTTCATCAGGATTAAAAATCAGAAAATAGCCAAGCTTGTTTGAATACACAATAGCCCCAGAACAGGCATATATGCTATAGATAATTGAAGGAGGGACCAAGATATTCAAATTTAAATGCTGACATATAATCGGTTTTGCTTGAATATATGCTTAGTTGGCAGTGGTGCTTCAGCTTAAAGGATACATATATAAATTTCATTTCTCTTGATCAAATTTCAACAGTGTCTCATTGCTGTCTTGTTCAAATTCAGTAGTCCAGCTGAAGACAGACAGATGATAGATAGCACAAAGAGACTTGTGGAAACGAGCTGCTATTCAAGGTATTCAGGGCATGGCATGAGATCCAGTACAAATTCTAACTTAATACCTGACTCACATTGTTCAATCATTTCAAGGAGACATAGTTACAGGCTGTAACTACAGTAAATCTAGTGCATCAGCTGCTACCCACTTATCCATTTACTGTGTGATAAACCTGTTTGGCAATTTATATCTTAAACTATGGTCAAGTACAATGCTTATTCTATCGCCTTCTGAAGTTGAGGAAGAGCAAGTGAAGGTAAGTGATATAACTAGCAAGCCAAATTTCAATGATAAAAGTTTTCTTTGACCTTGTGCCCTCTATGAATTACTTAGATATTGGGAAGGTAATGGCACCTCTGTTTCATATGGAGAGGACTCATCCACAGATGAGATGTTAAGCCAAAGGAAGAAGCCTAAAGTAAACCCCCCGCACCCCCCAGACATAACTAATATTATCCAATTAGCAAAGACCTTCAGGAAGGCCGTTCCCCACATGCTTTCAGGCTCCAGGAAGTTGAGCATGTCCTGCCTAAAATCGGCCGAAGGAAAGCCTCCCAGTCAGATCTGCTCCTCCCTATTATGTGGAACTTTGGAGTTGGGCCCTGACTGTGGTCATAGCTTTAAAAACTTGTGACTGCGGACAACTAAAAATAACCTTAATAATGCTCCCCAAGACTTACAGCTTCTGTCAATTTATGAATAATGCACAGTTTTGATCCTATGTGGCACTTTTTTTTGCATCTATACCTACCATAAAATGCCAGGAGAAAAAAGGAGGAAAGTGGCACAAAAATAATTCAGCCTTACAATTTTTATAACCCAGAAATGACAAACAATGGTTTTTACCTTAATGTAGTAATTTCCTTGTGCAGCTTCATTTATTACAATGACCGTAGCTACTGGAGGGGCAGCCTTTAAACATGCGAATTACCAAAATAGTGATGGGGTGGGAGTGGCTCTCATTCATTCTATAATTTTTTTTTTACTTTGGTTAAATCAAATACCCAAAAGCTAGCTAATACTGCAGATCAGCTTTACATTCTTAGAGTAAAGCCTTCTTACCGGTTAGTGAAACTAAAGTGCATACAAAGGTACTTAACATTGTGGAATATAGGAGAAAAAAACAGTTTGATGGAAGGGAATTATGAAAAAGCCCTGTATTTTTCCCCTAAATGTTTTGAATGTATGTTATATACAAACCAAAAACTCTTAGGTAGAACTCAGTCTTTTGGAGCACTTGGAATCAGAATTAAATAGTAATTGGGGTAGAAAGTCAAGATCTTGATCCAGACTTTCAGATTCAGACCTCCCTAAATAAATACAAGGTCCAACGTTTTCCAGCAGCTCAGTTTAATGCATGAAACTGCTTTACATCCATATTGAGTTCTTTTATCTTATCTTAAAGTTTGTGAGAACACAGAGCATTGGCAGAACACTCTTAAAAGTCAGTCACATAGACTGATCTATATGCATCCCAGCCATGGACAAAGCTTCCTTTGACTATAAAAGGTTAGAGCAGACAGCAGACAGGAGCCACATATCTAGTCTTGTTCTTAACACTGTTTTTTTAAAACCTATTTATAATCTGAAAAGGAACAAGCCTCCACGACATAACTGCACAACCACAGTCAGTTTTTGATTGGTGTTTGCACTGTTCTGTATCATGGACATGTTCAAAATGTGCTTTTAAAAATAAACACAATTTTACAAATCGACATTTTATAGGAGTACTCTGCCAAAGCAGACACAACTTAGGAATAAAAGAGACAACACTATACAAACAGAAGCAATGTGATCACAGAATGAAAAAGGTGTGCATAAACCAACACTCGGTTTTACAGGAGGATTACTAGGTTTGATTAGTTTCTTTCCCGACAAACTTTCTTCACTAACTTTCTAGTGAATATTTATGACAGTTATACAGTTTTGAAATTTCCTTCTGCAGAGTGGAGAATAAGCTATAGTTCAAGTATTTTCCACAAAGACCTTTTCACTTCTGCTTCATGACAAGTACTCCCTAGCAGTTTATTTTGATTAGTATTACAGAAGGCTACCAGGAGTTGCTTGGCCCAAAGAAAACACAAGGGGAGAAAAAGGGAGAAAAAAAGGGAATTAGAGGGGAAATAACCCAAAATACATTCATCAAAAATTAAAAAGGTAGATAATTCCCAACAATGCTATAATACACTATCAAATGTAGTTAGCAATCCCAATGCAAGGTTAAAAAATATTTGGTCGAGTTTCCCACATTCAGATGTCTCAGTACACTATTAGAATCAGTGTCATTTGTCCCATCGTTTTTGTATTGGCTCTTAACAAGAGCAACCTGAAACTGAACAGAATATCCTACCTATTCCTCACAGCCATGTATCTTCGTCGGGTTCAAATATTTCATACATTTTCACTTAAAACATACAATTGCCTCTACCGCAACTATTCCATGCGACAAAGCTGCAACAACCCTGTGCATCAAGAAATTTCTTCTAAACTGACACTTGGGGACAATTTTAAAATTGATGACCCCTTGTCACTGACACCCCAACCACAGGAAATGGTCTCTCCCTAGTCACTCTACAAAAACCCTTTCTAATTTAAAAACCTTAAAAGCTCTGCTCAACTGTAGTGGAAATAGACCCAGTACTTTAAGTCTCTCCCGATAACTATAGTTTCCCATTCCTGGCATACTATGCTCTTGATTAAATTTAATGTTCTTTCTATAATGGAATGTCCAAAAATGTGGAGTATTCTAATTGTGCCATAAAAATGTGTTGTGCAAATTCATAATTTGTCTTCACTCCTGTACTGTATGCCACTATTTATAAAAATCAAAATACAGGTGTCGTTATTAGAGCTTTATCTGCCTGCATTATCGGGAATTATGTATTTCAACCTTTGTATCTCACTGTTGATCCACATTCTTCAGCGTTGAGTGCATACTCTCATTCCTTGTTTTTGCTCTCAAAATATATTCGCTTATGGCAGCCATGCATGACTTATTTCTCAAAGTTTAATCGTTCAATTAGATTTACTTTGATGAGAGCTTTCAAGAGTTAGAGTTTCATCTGTTACAAACATGCAAGAACGTCTAGTGCTACGATAAGATGCTGTATAAATGCAAGTCATTTTTCCACCCCCTCTAGGAAGTGCCTGAATGCATTTCAGGCTGACCTGGCCTTGAATGTGCCATTTTCCAGAACCACCACTCTACTTTTTGTCTCATGATGAGATCAGGACATCACTAAGTTGTTAATCCTGAAATTCTGCAGTATATCATATTGTTACACTAACATGCTGTACTACTGATTAATTTAATTATTTTTCTTTAAATACAAAGAACTGAAGTTCATGCCAAAACATGCCACTAACAGGACAGTAAACTCTTATGAGCCCGTTTAGAGTGGAACTCCCAATTTTAAAAGGCAACAAATTTCAAAATGCAACACGTGAATAGAATTACATGGCAAGTGCTACATCACAAAGACAATCATAACTTTCTCATACCTCAACCTATAAGGGTACAGGAAAAGTTGACATAACGATGGATTGATTGCCTGTTTTTTTTTTAAATGTTCAATAAACTAAAATTGATAGCATTTAAGAAAAAAAATCAAAATATTCACCTGAATAACCAAAATATTTTTTGCTCAATTTCTTCTTTTATAACATTCAAAACAGACAATTCAGTTATTAGAAGTTGCAATATTTAAACCTTTTCCTAAGTAACAAGAAGCATCTATTCTGGAAGTCAAGGTGCTAAATAGATAATTATGCACCTGGAATGAGAGTTCTCAACTGGAGTCTACTCATTTCAATATCTCCATCCTTTATATTCTGGGCAGTTAATAAATGTGTAGTACACGGAGACAGCACATCTGTTCAGCGTGTTCGTACAAAGTTAATTTCTATCCTCCACGTTTCAGTTGTATGCCAAATAATTCTGTTGCCTGACAGGTGCTTTCTACATGGAGGAAAACACTAACAAAAAAAAAACGAAGTCTTTCATCCCCTTGAAGCTAGTTTTTCCAGTTTTATTCGAACCACAGCATTATTTTTAAAATGGGTGGCATATGGAAAGAAATATTTTATATTGAAACGTCTTCCCAATGTTTATAATAGTGAAAAATTACAATAGTATCAAAGTGCAAATAATATCGTTCACCCAAATTTAATTTTTTATGTGTTAAAATTACCTGTAAAAGCACAGGGAAAAATTCCCCTTCGTTAAACACACAGTATTAACTTTAAGATCCCTAGAACAAAAAATAGCGTATAGCCATCCTCCTGGATAAACTGTTTTCAAAAAAAAAAAATCTGATTTGGTTCTCTTCTCACTTTGGTGACACAGCAGCTGCACAATTAATGGCCATAATTTTCTCTCCTCCCATCTCCAGTGAAAGCTTTATCACCTTAGGCACCAGTAACTTGCCAAAGTGGCTAATTCCTTAGGCCTGAGCCTTGACAATGACTGCTAGCAGACTATTCAACTTTTGAGGTATCACAGCCAGGCCTGAGGCTATCCTCATTCAACATCCACATATTTGTACTTCTCGGGAGAGAGGTTGGGCAGTGCTTTGAAGTATGAATCCGGGCCAATTTTACTTCCAAAGCTAAATATGGCACTCCTATCGTTGGCTGAGATCAATACAAACCTGGGAAATCACAGCTCTATAGAGCTTGCCTACTCATTAAATAAACTTTCAAAGCCTTCAGAGGAACCCAGGGGTCATAACTTGCTGTTCCACAAGGAATTTCAATGTCTTTTCCAAACTTTGATGGAGAAACTTCAATTTCCCCTCACACCTAGGCACTAAGCTTTCAAATTACTGAGTTTTTCCAAGAAGCAGATGGCTCGATTAACAGAAATGTGGTTTCTATTACTAATGTTCCATTCCTAATGCTGGGAGCTTCACTTCTACTTCTTTCAACTCCAGGTTGGGAGGGGAGCTGTTTCAACACCTCAATTACTAAGTTTCCTCGTGATCTGATAGGTGTGGTTAGCAATTCTGTTGGAAATGAACTGCTGACAGAAACTTAAGAGATCACACATTACAGCCCAAACAGAAACTTCAAGTTGGGCGACTCCTCTTCTTACGTATAGTCAGGGTAGTGTCCTAGGCCCAACCATCTTCAGCCACTTCATCATAAGGTCAGAAGTGGGGATGTTCACTGATGACTGCACAATGTTCAGTACCATTCACGACTCCTCAGAAACTGAAGCAGTCCGCGTCCAGATGCAGCAAGACCTGGACAACATCCAGGCTTGGGCTCATAAGTGGCAAGTAACATTCGCACCACACACGTGCCAGACAATGACTATCTCCAACAAGAGAGAATCTAACCATCTCCCCTTGACATTCAATGGCATTACCATCACTGAATCTCCCACTATCAACATCCTGGGGGTTACCATTGACCAGAAACTGAACTGGACCAGCTACATAAATGCTGCAGCTACAAGAACAGGTCAAAGGCTCGGAATTCTGTGGCGAGTAACTCACCTCCTGACTCCCCGGTGCCTGTCCACAATCTACAAGGCACAAATCAGGAGTGTGATGGAATACTCTCCACTTGCCTGGATGGGTGCAGCTCCAACAACACTGAAGAAGCTCAACATCATCCAGGACAAAGCAGCCCACTTGATTGGCACTTCCCCAACCACCAACACACAGTGGCAGCAGTGTGTACCATCTACAAGATGCACTGCATCAACTCACAAAGGCTCCTTCGACAGCACCTTCCAACCTGCAACCTCTAAGACCTAGAAGGACAAGGGCAGCAGATGGATGGGAACACCACCACCTGCAGGTTCCCCTCCAAACCATACATCATCGTAACCTGGAACTACACCACCGCTCCTTCACTGTCACTGGGACAAAATCCTGGAACTCCCTTCCAACAGCACTGTTGGTGTACCTACACCCCAAGGACTGCAGCGGTTCAAGAAGTCAGCTCACCACCACCTTTTCAAGGGCAATTAGGGATGGGCAATAAACGTTGGCCTGCCAGGGATGCCCACATCCCCCGAACGAATAAAAAAAATTGCACCAGACAGTTTAGTGCATCAGTGGGCACTCTGCCAAAACCAAAGAATGTGTGAGATGGAAGTGCAGGAAGCCTTCAGACCCTTTGGGCTTAATTTCTAAGGGGCCGTTTGAGGCAGCAATGGAGGCTGGGGAGCATAAAATTGTGATGGAAGACATCAGAAAGAAAGTCCAACACTGTGACGTCCCTTCCGGATTTTACTGTCGGCAGCTAACATGGAGGGCGGACTTTGCACATTCACGAGGCAGGAAGCCAATTAAGGTATTTAAGAGGCCAACTGACAGCAATTTTCTCAGTTTTGAACTCTCTTGATGGGGCATGGGAACCACAGGGCTTCAAGGGCTTGCCTGGTGAAAGATGGTGATAAGGAGGCGGGTGCTCGGCGTTGGCTTCACTGGGAAGCCATCGGGTGAGTTCGCGTCGCTTCGCAGGAAGGGTGGAGAAAGGGGGGCATCGGGAAACACTGTAAGGAGTGGGGCCCAAGGTGCAAACACTGTAGGGCAGCCACACTAGGGTGGCATGGGGCAGTGCCACCTCATTGAAGGTCATGAGCACAGGGGGGTGAGGAAATTCTGTTTGGCCTGAAGGCCTTGCTCTCAGGGAGAAGCAACCTCATTCACCCTGGTTTCAAGGCCCGAGTGGAGCAGGAGGGGCAGGCAGGGGCAGGGGAACGCCAGCAACTTGGAGAGCCATAGGAGGGCCAACCTCGGACACAGGAGGCTGCAGAAGGTTGCAGAGGGGCACGCCAAGAGAAGAAGCTACCATGCAGAAAGAGTCGACTGGCTGCGGCTCAACTACCTGCAAATGTCCAGGCAGCAGTGTCTCCGAAGACTGTGCCTCTCCAGGGAGGCCGTTACTGATCCATGTGCCATGATGCGTGTTGAGCTGAGGCCCATGGGACCTGGTAGGCACCTGATGCCAGTGGCGCTGAAGGTTACCATGGCACTAAACTTCTCCACCACCGGATAATTGCAGGCGTCTACTGAAAACATGTGTGGAATCTCCCAGTCTGCAGCGCATCGCTGCATCGAGGTCACCAGTGCCATGTTCAGGAGGGCTGGTGACTACATGCGGATACGCACTGATCCAAACAGTCAAGCTGGGAGGGTTATAGGATTTATGGCCATCGCTGGATTTCCCCAGGTGCAGGGGATCATCGAATGTACACGTGACCATCAAGGTTCCCACGAACCAGCCTGCTGCCTTCATGTACAACTGGTCTGCGATCACCACACACGAATCTTGCAGGTGGGTGTAGCATGGGAAGCAGCTAAGATGCCTACTTACTAAGCACTCCCAGGTGTCAGATCTCTTCTGTCCTCCTGCGCGCCTTCAGAGATGGCTTTTTGGAGATAAAGGCAACCCACTGAGAACATGGCTACTGATGCCTGGGAGAAACCCATGCACGGATGCAGAGGAGAGGTACAGTACTTGCCATGGGTAAACCTGAGTGACCATCGAACAGGCCATTGGTCTGAAGATGAGATTTAGGTGCTTAGATACATCCAGTGGAGCTTTCAGTATGCCCCAGTGAGGGTCTCAAGGACTGTGGTGGTCTGCTGTGCACTACACAGCCTGGCACCACAGAGGGGCCAGGCTTTGATCAGTGAGGATATTGCGCAGCGAGATACCTCTGCCGATGATGAGGGTGTAGAGGAGGATTCTGCCCAAGCAGTGCCAGATGGAGGGCCTCAGGCACAGCGGGAAAAGCGCCATGAGATATGCGCAAGGGAGGTACGGGGTGCCTTTATACATTAACGCTTCCTTTGATTGAGCCTTACCACCTTTTGGAACTGTACCAATAAAGCCTTACATTTAAGCAGCCCAGTTGTCACCTCCTTCCTTCTGCACTGCAGCACTCAGGTGCACTACGTACAGTGGCAAGGCTGAAGCTTTGAGCACTTGGGGCTTGCTCCCTCATTTCCAGCCCCTTGGGAGGAAGGTTTCAGAGGAATTCCCAAAGGTCATCAGCAAGGAGACATAGTGAGTGAAACTGTACTTTTATTATGCGTCACACAAATAACCTTTTCTACAGCATTTCCACCAGTGATCCTCCAAGTGATTCTAGGTGCTCTTTTTACATCTTTTCTGGGTGCTCCTACGTGGTGCTCCCACTGCGCTGAGGTGGAGGCAAACTGCTGACCATGCTGCCCCCTGGCTTGAGATGACCATGCGCCCAACCTCTGACTGCCTGAGGTCTGGAGGGCCCTAGCACTCTGGGGGCCTCCTGCAAAGGTGGAGGGACAACCTCAGTCAATAAGGATGATGGAAGCCCAGAAATACCAGATGTGACTGGCAGCCGCTCTTTCCCCAAATAAGGCACACTTGTTCCTCCCTGCTGACCTGCCGGGGGACGCGGACCTGTTGGAGACTCCAGGTGCCATGTTCCCCTCTAGCCTTGCCACTACTGCATAGAGCTTGCGGACAAAGCAATTGTTTTCAGGTTTGCGTGCATCTCTGGCAGCCACTGATGGTCTGCTGGATGTGGCTCTCCATGGAAGTTGCCAATCTCTCAACGGAGGAAGACAGATGTGCAATCGGCAGAGACAGTGAAGCACCTAAGGCCTGGATAGATTCCTCCATCATCTTGCCTTCGTATAGTGTCTGGCAACTCTGCCAGACGTTCCCTCACCTCTCGCTGCAACTGTAGCATTTCCCTTGTTGCCGACACCAGAGGCACATCCTCAGCCTGGGCCTGACCTCCCACAGTCCTCCGACTGCCAGTGGCCTAGGCTGTCACAGCCTTCGTCGGCTGCTCGAGCGCTTATGTGCTGCGCTCACCAGGTTGTGTACCCAAATCTAAACGTGGGCAACTACCCACCGACGTGCAAGTATCTGCACTGGTGCAGGGTGCAGGGGAATGATGTCACGGTTGACCCTTTGAGGCTGCCTCCTCCTCCTCAGAGGTGCAAATCTCTT
Organism: Heterodontus francisci; assembly: GCF_036365525.1. Lineage (NCBI taxonomy): Eukaryota > Metazoa > Chordata > Chondrichthyes > Heterodontiformes > Heterodontidae > Heterodontus > Heterodontus francisci. The sequence goes on along the minus strand of NC_090388.1, from coordinate 53,815,345 downwards.
GAGCTCCTCTCTCTTCGTGGTCATCTTGACCTGCATGAGAGATGATAGACATCGAAGAATCAGGGTCTGCCCATCGTGACATTCCAACCACCCCAAATGTGCCTCATCATTGATGCAGTGGGGATCACATGCACAACATGGCTCTTTGGCACCAGGTACACCCTTGTGCCCCAAGAAATGCTCACTCACTCTCTTGGGTGGGCTCCCTGTCTTGCCATGAGCTATGGGACGGCCAGTTTCTGCCATCTCCATCGAGGTTAGGACGTGCAGATGGCACTCCATCACCATTCTTGGCACGTTCCTTCCTACTGCAGGCAGTCTTCTCCTGCAGACACAATGATTAACAAGGTTAGTCTCCCAGCAGGTAAAAGCCCCAGACCTCTGATGATGATAGTCTAGTGAGCCATGACAGGGGCACGCCTTCTGCACACGGCCACTATCTAGGGACTATACAGGGGAATGCACTGACAGATGGGCACCTCTCACTGAGGTGAAGCCATGCCTCAGGTCGCACATCTAACTCCATAATCCCATTGCCATGGCTGGGTGGTCCCTCCCTCTCTACCAAATAGTCTCCCGTTGATACATCTAGGCCCAAAGGGTTGGAAATGAAGTGAACTTTGGCAGACCAGATCAAGTCACTGACCCTTTTCTAGTAATAGATCCAGGTCCTTGGGATGACCCTATGCCGGGTGACTATCTCCGCCCAGGCTTGCTTGGTCAGGTGGACTGGTCTGCTCCTCCCATCCCTGGGAAAATGGACCTCCCGCCTTTCCCTTGCAGCCGGGAGCAGAGTCTGGAGGGACACATCGCTGAACCGTGGGGCCACCCAAAGTCGCCTGCAGGCTTCCAAGCTGATCCTTGGCACTCCTGAATGCAGGGACTGTATTAATCCAGGCAGCAGTCAGGAAGGGGCTGTATTAATCCAGGCAGCAGACAGGCAGGGTTGTCAGCCCTTTAAATATGGCACCTGGAGGTTCCGCAGCCTCACCTGATGCCGGCTTTTCCCCCTCCGCCCTCTGACTGGATGACCCCCGCGACTCCCAAATCTTAATTGGCCAACCGCCGATTCCCCCAACAGATGCCGCACCCGCTTGCGATCCCGACATCAGGCCCTGCAGCCTCCAAATAAAATTCATCCTTTGTTACAGCATTTGATGACCTTGCTGCTTGCTTGCAGGATTGATTAGGGAGACTTTTCAAAGTGCATAGATGGAAGAGTGAGGTTGAGAAAGCAGGATGGTCGGGGAGCATTATGTTGTGGGTCACAACGTTGTGGGATATTAGAGCACCTATCTGCTTTCTGACAGTATTCTTGGAATGTTTTATTTCCACCGTTTTCTCACTTTTATGGGGGTTCTTCTAAGCAGAAATTGACATTAGAATCAGGAACTCTCAACAGCTACCTGGATCATTACATTACCTAATGCCCAGTTGCCACATTGCTGCCCCAAACATGTAGACTTCCAACATACAAAACCTACTATTGTTTTTTGTATACAATTCTAAATTCATAATACTTAAAAAGAAATATAATCCCTCTACAAGCATAAAGTACTCCAATTATTTGTGCTTTTACTACTCAACACATGCAATGCTGGTCAGTCCTGATGATGTTATTCATTTCTCATACGCTAATAGCCTCTTCAAAATAGTATTTTGTATAATAGTCCTTTGATTTAGATTGTTACATACAGGCATAATTAAATCAGCAGTTACAAGTATTACAAATTGTTAATCATCACACATGGTCTGTAAATTTTCTCTGATTCAAGCAGAATATATTTTGGCAATTAGTTATGCATTCACATGATTCAACTGTATTCGATTCTTTTGCTGAAAAATACAGTCATGAACAACTTTCAGATAGAATGAGATCGTGAATTTAGTGTTGCAGCTATTGTTCAGGTCCTGTAGTCTTTACAACCCCTCTTCCACTAACACCATTAAAAAGCTACAAATTACTTTTCATCTTTTTAGATCTCCTTGTGCTATCCACCCTATTCCCAGGTTGAGAGGGCAGGCACACAACCCGTTAACAAAACTTTGCTAATAGCACTCTGATTTGGCTGCCAGAAGATGGACAAGCACGCCTGCAGCATAGTTCCTTTCAAGTAAACTACCAAACGTCCAGCTAAGATTTTTTTCAGTTCAGATCTACATTTTTACTAACAATGATTTTTTTATGCCTCCAAAGCCAAAAGGTGGAGCTGAAACAATGTTAGCACATTAAATATAAATTCTTCTTCTTCTTCTTTGGCCTCCTTGTCTCGAGAGACAATGGGTAAGCGCCTGGAGGTAGTCAGTGGTTTGTGGAGCAGCGCCTGGAGTGGCTACAAAGGCCAATATTAGAGTGACAGACTCTTCCACAGGTGCTGCAGAAAAAATTGTTTGTCGGGGCTGTTACACAGTTGGCTCTCCCCTTGCGTTTCGGTCTTTTTTCCTGCCAACTGCTAAGTCTCTTTGACTCGCCACACTTTAGGCCCGCCTTTATGGCTGCCCGCCAGCTCTGGCGATCGCTGGCAATTGACTCCCACGACTTGTGATCAATGTCACAGGACTTCATGTCGCGTTTACAGACGTTTTTAAAGCGGAGACATGGACGGCCGGTGGGTCTGATACCAGTGGCGAGCTTGCTGTACAATGTGTCTTTGGGGATCCTGCCATCTTCCATGCGGCTCACATGGCCAAGCCATCTCAAGCGCCGCTGACTCAGTAGTGTGTATAAGCTGGGGATGTTGGCCACCTCGAGGACTTCTGTGTTGGAGATACGGTCCTGACACCTGATGCCAAGGATTCTCCGGAGGCAGCGAAGATGGAATGAATTGAGACGTTGCTCTTGGCTGACATACGTTGTCCAGGCCTCGCTGCCAGAGAGCAAGATACTGAGGACACAGGTTTGATACACTCGGACTTTTGTGTTCCGTGTCAGTGCGCCATTTTCCCACACTCTCTTGGCCAGTCTGGACATAGCAGTGGAAGCCTTTCCCATGCGCTTGTTGATTTCTGCATCTAGAGACAGGTTACTGGTGATAGTTGAGCCTAGGTAGGTGAACTCCTGAACCACTTCCAGAGCGTGGTCGCCGATATTGATGGATGGAGCATTTCTGACGTCCTGTCCCATGATGTTAGTTTTCTTTTTTTTTTAGAATTATAACATTACAGCGCAGTACAGGCCCTTCGGGCCTCGATGTTCCGCTGACCTGTGAAACCATCTGACCTATACTATTCCATTTTCATCCATATGTCTATCCAATGACCACTTAAATGCCCTTAAAGTTGGCGAGTCTACTACTGCTGCAGGCAGGGCGTTCCACGCCCCTACTACTCTCTGAGTAAAGAAACTACCTCTAACATCGGTCCTATATCTATCACCCCTCAACTTAAAGCTATGTCCCCTCGTGTTTGCCATCACCATCCGAGGAAAAAGACTCTCACTATCCACCCTATCTAACCCTCTGATTATCTTATATGTCTCTATTAAGTCACCTCTCCTCCTCCTTCTCTCCAACGAAAACAACCTCAAGTCCCTCAGCCTTTCCTCGTAAGACCTTCCCTCCATACCAGGCAACATCCTAGTAAATCTCCTCTGCACCCTTTCCAAAGCTTCCACATCCTTCCTATAATGCGGTGACCAGAACTGCACGCAATACTCCAGGTGCAGCCTCACCAGAGTTTTGTGCAGCTGCAGCATGACCTCGTGGCTCCGAAACTCGATCCCCCTACTAATAAAAGCTAACACACCATATGCCTTCTTAACAGCCCTATTAAATCCCTGAAAGTTGCTACCCAGGTTATGTACCTGGACACCAAGATCGCTCTGCTCATCAACACTACTAAGAATCTTCCCATTAGCCCAGTACTCTGCATTCCTGTTACTCCTTCCAAAGTGAATCACCTCACACTTTTCCGCATTAAACTCCATTTGCCATCTCGCAGCCCAGCTCTGCAGCCTATCTATGTCCCTCTGTACCCTACAACATCCTTCGGCACTATCCACAACTCCACCGACCTTCATGTCATCCGCAAATTTACTAACCCACCCTTCTACACCCTCTTCCAGGTCATTTATAAAAATGACAAACAGCAGTGGCCCCAAAACAGATCCTTGCGGTACACCACTAATAACTAAACTCCAGGATGCACATTTGCCATCAACGACCACCCTCTGTCTTCTTTCAGCTAGCCAATTTCTGATCCAAAGCTCTAAATCACCTTCAACCCCATACTTCCGTATTTTCTGCAATAGCCTACCGTGGGGAACCTTATAAAACGCCTTACTGAAATCCATATACACCACATCCACTGCTTTACCCTCATCCACCTGTTTGGTCACCTTCTCGAAAAACTCAATAAGGTTTGTGAGGCACGACCTACCCTTCACAAAACCGTGCTGACTATCGCTCATGAACTTATTCTTTTCAAGATGATTATAAATCCTGTCTCTGATAACCTTTTCCAACATTTTACCCACAACCGAAGTAAGGCTCACAGGTCTATAATTACCAGGGCTGTCTCTACTCCCCTTCTTGAACAAGGGGACAACATTTGCTATCCTCCAGTCTTCCGGCACTATTCCTGTCGACAATGACGACATAAAGATCAAGGACAAAGGCTCTTCAATCTCCTCCCTAGCTTCCCAGAGAATCCTAGGATAAATCCCATCTGGCCCAGGGAACTTATCTATTTTCACACTTTCCAAAACTGCTAACACCTCCTCCTTGTGAACCTCAATCCCATCTAGCCGAGACGCCTGAATCTCAGTATTCTCCTCGACAACATTTTCTTTCTCTACTGTAAATACTGACGAAAAATATTCATTTAACGCTTCCCCTATCTCCTCTGATTCCACACACAACTTCCCACTACTATCCTTGATTGGCCCTAATCTAACTCTAGTCATTCTTTTATCCCTGATATACCTATAGAAAGCCTTAGGGTTTTCCCTGATCCTATCCACCAATGACTTCTCGTGTCCTCTCCTTGCTCTTCTTAGCTCTCCCTTTAGATCCTTCCTGGCTAGCTTGTAACTCTCAAGCGCCCTAACTGAGCCTTCACGTCTCATCCTAACAGAAGCCTTCTTCTTCCTCTTGACAAGCGCTTCAACTTCTTTAGTAAACCACGGCTCCCTCGCTCGACAACTTCCTCCCTGCCTGACAGGTACATACTTATCAAGGACACGCAGTAGCTGCTCCACATTTCGATTGTTCCCATCCCCTGCAGTTTCCTTCCCCATCCTACGCATCCTAAATCTTGCCTAATCGCATCATAATTTCCTTTCCCCCAGCTATATTTCTTGCCCTGCGGTATATACCTGTCCCTGCCCATCGCTAAGGTAAACCTAACTGAATTGTGATCACTATCACCAAAGTGCTCACCTACATCTAAATCTAACACCTGGCCGGGTTCATTACCCAGTACCAAATCCAATGTGGCATCGCCCCTGGTTGGCCTGTCTACATACTGTGTCAGAAAACCCTCCTGCACACACTGGACAAAAACTGACCCATCTAAAGTACTCGAACTAGAGTATTTCCAGTCAATATTTGGAAAGTTAAAGTCCCCCATAACAACTACCCTGTTACTCTCGCCCCTGTCGAGAATCATCTTCGCTATCCTTTCCTCTACATCTCTGGAACTATTCGGAGGTCTATAAAAGACTCCCAACAGGGTGACCTCACCTCTCCTGTTTCTAACCTCGGCCCATACTACCTCAGTAGACGAGTCCTCAAACGTCCTTTCTGTCGCTGTAATACTCTCCTTGATTAACAATGCCACACCCCCCCCTCTTTTACCATCTTCTCTGTTCTTACTGAAACACCTAAATCCCGGAACCTGCAACATCCATTCCTGCCCCTGCTCTACCCATGTCTCCGAAATGGCAACTACATCGAGATCCCAGATACCAACCTATGCTGCAAGCTCACCCACCTTATTCCGGATGCTCCTGGCGTTGAAGTAGACACACTTTAAACCAGGTTCTTGCTTGCCAGTGCCCTCTTGCGTCCTTGTAACCTTATCCCTGACCTCAACATCCTGTACACTGGAACTACAATTTAGGTTCCCATTCCCCTGCTGAATTAGTTTAAACCCCCCTGAAGAGCACTAGCAAATCTCCCCCCCAGGATATTGGTACCCCTCTGGTTCAGGTGAAGACCATCCTGTTTGTAGAGGTCCCACCTACCCCAGAAAGAGCCCCAATTATCCAAGAAACCAAAACCCTCCCTCCTGCACCATCCCTGCAGCCACGTGTTCAACTCCTCTCTCTCCCTATTCCTCGCTTCGCTATCACGTGGCACGGGCAACAACCCAGAGATAACAACTCTGTTTGTTCTCGCTCTAAGCTTCCACCCTAGCTCCCTGAATTTCTGTCTTAAATCCCCATCTCTCTTCCTACCCATGTCGTTGGTGACTATGTGGACCACGGCTTGGGGCTGCTCCCCTCCCCCCTAAGGATCCCAAAAACACGATCCGAGACATCACGAACCCTGGCACCTGGGAGACAACAGAACAACCATGAGTCTCTCTCGTTCCCACAGAACCTCCTATCTGTTCCCCTAACTATGGAGTCCCCAATGACTAATGCTCTGCTCCTCTTCCCCCTTCCCTTCTGAGCAACAGGGACAGACTCTGTGCCTGATACCTGTACCCCATTGCTTACCCCTGGTAAGTCGTCCCCCGCAACAGTATCCAAAACGGTATACCTGTTGTTGAGGGAAACAGCCACAGGGGATCCCTGCACTGCCTGCTGGTTCCCTCTCCTTCCCCTGACGGTAACCCATCTACCTACTTCTTTTACCTGAGGTGTGACTACCTCCCCATAACTCCTCTCAATAACCCTCTCCGCCTCCCGAATGATCCGAAGTTCATCCAGTTCCCTGACGCGGTTCTCGAGGAGCTGGAGTTGGGTGCACTTCCCGCAGATGCAGTCAGCAGGGACACTCTTGGCGACCCTTACCTCCCACATTCTGCAGGAGGAACATACAACTGCCTTAACTTCCATTCCCACTATTCTAAATTCCCAACAAATCTACTGAAAAACCAAAAAAAAAAGTCAAAACTTGTTAGGTTAGCAATCCAACGGACAGAACTTTTTAAATAAAAAGCTTACCTTATCAACACACCAGAGTCCTTTTTTTTGGTTAGAGGTGGAGGGTGGGTGGGAGACAATACACGTGTTGTGTCTCGGGTATAGCCACCCCCCAAATATATAGTTTTTCCTTACCCAGCAGTCCCCTGGTCCTCCGAAAACAAAAGGGAATTAACTTTTAACTTAAACTGAAATTGACTTCCCAGCTGCAAGTTCGCTCCGCACCTCCGCTGTCAAAGCTGCTGCCACCAAAACTATAAGAGATTTTAAACCCCCCAAATATATAGTTTTTACTTACCCAGCAGCCCCCTGATCCTCCGAAAACAAAAGGGAATTAACTTTTAACTTACACTGAAATTGACTTCCCAGCTGCAAGTTCGCTCCGCACCTCCGCTACTGTCAAAGCTGCTGCCACCAAAACTAAAAGAAAGAGATTTTAAACCCCCCAAATATATTCTTGAGGCTGATGGTTAGGCCAAATTCGTTGCAGGCAGCCGCAAACCTGTCGATGAGACTCTGCAGACACTCTTCAGTGTGAGATGTTAAAGCAGCATCGTCAGCAAAGAGGAGTTCCCTGATGAGGACTTTCCGTACAAATATAAATTACAGGTGTCAAATGGTGCATGCAGCAGCAGGGTCTACTTTTCATTCAAGTAGCTGTCTATGCTGGGACAAACACAGGTGCATGGAGTTGTTTTGGTGGGGGAAATGAAAACAAACGAGGTTAGCTACTGTGCCATTTTAATGCTCAACTCCCCATTATAGTGTCCTGAATATGCTTTTCTTCCATCTCCTCCCCTACCACACCTCTCAGAAAACAGACAGCCTACTGTTATCCAGGTTCTTATGGTCAAATGGATAGATTGACTTTCTCTCTCAGTGACCATCAATGAACTTTCACTTTTATAGATTAGGATATTTCTCCATTATTCCATGGAGCACTCCATTATCATTAAACACTGGGAGGCTAGCTTAAGCACTGGCAATGTTGTGTAATGTAGGATATGAAACTGGATTCTTACAGAAGTCATGATTCAAATGGAAGTGCTCTTACTGACTGTCCAATACAAAGACAGCAGTTACTATGTCATTGGCCTAATTAACAGGCCAGGAAAAAAAACAGCTACTTTTGCTCAATTCAAGTCAGTTTTGTTATTTCAGGAACAGGAAACACTTAAGCCAAGCTGTGTCTGAAATTTAAAAGTGGCCAATAATATGGAGTACAATTTTATCAGCTAAATGCAGTTATAAGAAAATACTTCGAATCTTACATTGTGCATTTCTATAGAGCAGAAAAGGGTCTTGTAACTGAAAGTCCAAATCCTTGGTAATTGGTTCAGTTCTGTTCTCCACGCTCAGTCTGTTCATGATCGTGAAGCCATGCCTTGGAGAGGCAGATCTAGAACCAAAAGCAGAGAATGGCCAGTCAGAATAGCACTGATGAACAATAAAAACATTGACAATCTTGTACTGAAAATCTATTTCTACCAGTTAACCCAAGTATCTACAAATTTGCTCTGAACCAAGAAAAAGCACTTACCAAAGGTGATAGAGAGATCTTGGTGCACGACCATGTGCATACTTGGTGAAGAAACATTATAGTCATACTAAAATGTATGCAAATTATTTTTCCATTCATTACACAAAATCATAACCACCACCTGCACCCAAATCAAAAACAATGCAAAATTTGTCCTTGTGCAACATTACTGTGCTTTGAGCAGATGAATAGTTACGCTGCTGCCTAAATGTAATTTTGGACAGATGAGAAATACAAGCAATTACAGGAAATTAAAGGGTCAAGAAAAATAGTTAGTCTCTCCCTTCCCTCCTGAAAACTGATCCTTACCTAAAGCAGATTTTTAAAAAAAATCTGTACCTTCATCGTGTGTCGAAAATTTAAGAAGAACGGGGGGCATTATGCCAAGTGATATTAGCTGGGACACTGCCTTATTGGCATTGGAGATGGAAGTACTGGGAAGGGAGTCTGGAGTCTATCAATATGAACATATGAAAAGGATGAGCAGGCAAAGACCAGCTGATCATTTGGTCTCCACCCCCGATGATTGAAGCATCAAGTCTAGGCCCATCCTACACCGCCCCCTCCCCTGCCACTCCGCAGCCATTTAATCTCCTGGGACTGGGCGCTGTCTCATCATTTTGTTGTATTTGGGAGGAACAGATCCTAAAATCCTGGCAGGGAAGAGATAAGGTTCCAGAAACATTGGAGATGGAGGTTCTGGGGACTCTGGTGCAGGTCCTCTGATCCAAATTACCTGGACCAGGGATCCTGTGGTTTCAGAGATTGGGAGCATCAGGCTCGTTCTTGAATCAGGCAGCAAGAAGAAAACAATCGAGGAATTTGAGTGCACAGGGAGAGAGTTCGGAGATTTAAAAGTGAGGTCCTGGGGTCCAGTATGACTGGGGAAGGAATTTAAGAGATGAGATGCAGGAGAGTTAGAGGACCAGTGCCCAGCAGCACTAAGGCAGAGGCGCCAGGGAAATGGCAACCAAACTGAACTTGGACTCAGATGCAACTCGCCACTGCATTCATGCCTCTTTCTTCCCCCATCCATCCATACTCCCTCTCACACCTTCAGGTATCATCCCGCTGCTTTCTCAACTGTCAAGCCAGTTTCTGCCTTTGCAATCACAGTCCTTTGATAGGTGAGTACTCTGCTTCTCCATTCCCAGTATGGAAAATTGAACATCTCCAGATCTCAACACTGAGCTGATTTAAGCAAGCCACAACACTTAAATCTCCTGGCTTATACAACCTCATCAAGTTCAAAAAGGCAGATAAATTCACTTCAGAATTTTGAAAAGACCCTATTCTGCACTGCTAATCAACCAATTAAAAACTGTCACGCAATCAAGTCCTGGTCTATGCTGTTACGACCAACCGCTCCAGTCAAAGCCCCCAATCAAGCTAAACGATTCTGATTGTGGTGGGAGAAATGCACTGTTATTTCAATCCCGTCTCTCCACAGATCGCCTCACAAATTATTTTAAACTTTCCAAATTAAAGAAAGATCCAGCCAAATTGTACCATCTATTAACCCCCAAATGAGGCTAACCAAACCAGGTGTCTTTAGATCAACAAATTAACTGTTTAATTAGAAAAACTAAATTCTTAAACACTACGAAGACATAAACAACATTTAAAATAAAAAAAATTTGAGTCCTTGCAAATTTGCAGTCCAATGTTGCTTGAAGTCCTCACAGCCATCCGATGGGGAAAAAAGGTTCAACAGTAGAACAGTCCGTAGTATAATTCCAGCAGTAAGTGGTGCTTTCCTTCTCCAGCAATGAATTTCAACAATTAACGACTTGCAAACACTTTTTGAATGAATCAATTTGGCTTTAGAATTTTTGAGAGATAAAAGATTGTCACAGTCTAACTTTCCTTCCTTCAGTTTAAATGATCAGAGATCTCTGTTTTGGCATGACTTTTTCAGAATTTTGAGAGGTAATAATAAATAAAGACTAAATTCTTATCCTTCAGTTGAAATGGTCTGACAGCACTCCTTTCAGGTTCTAACACACAGCTGTCTGTCTCTGCCCTCTGTCAGAACAGTCTGCTTGCACTACATGCCAGTTCAAAATTGAATTGTAACAAATGTATCTCTCGATGTTCAGTCCGAGTGGCTGCATCCAAGGCAACGGGAATGCACCCTTTAAATCGCAGTCTCCGAATCAGCAGCAGCAGAATTATATTCAACCATGCAGCCTTAAAGCAGTACAACTCTTTTTCCAGCCTTAAAGGCATACTGCATTCTTCTCAGGGAAGAAATACTGCAGGATCATAACAATGCAAAGAGAGGCAATCACACAGAATGTTGTAGTGACTGGATGACTGATAGAGGGCCGGATTCGCAAAGCTCGTTGGGAGGAGAAGTAGATGCGTGCGCAATCTGAAGATCGCATTCTCAGAGGTCAGCACCAGGTCCTCCGCCTCCGGAACGTGAAGCTATTTTTAAAGGGATACCTGTAGGGAGGGAATGGCAAGCCCGCACGTCTCCAATCAATTGCCTGTTGAGATCATTGTGGAAATCATGAGCAGGTATTTCAGGAACAGTTCGTGATTTTTAAACGAAAGGCATAGGAAGAATGCCATGTCTGGAGCACGGCAGGGTGTAGAAGATGTGACCAATGTGGAGGGCCATGAGGATTATGGGAAGGGCTGCGTAACATGATGCAGAGGTCCAAAATAAAGCTCAGCTGCTGCAAAAGACAGGCTGTGGCAGGTGGTGAGGGAATCAACAAGAGGGAAAAACCTACTGGACCTTGTCCTCACCAATCTACCTGTCACAGATGCATCTGTTCTTGACAGTATTGGTAGGAATGACCACCGCATAATCTTTGTGCAAAAGAAGTCACGTCTCCACTGTTACAACCAAGGTGGGAGGAGTGCACTGTCTTTTTTAGTTACACTTCTCCACACGTCACAACATATATTTAAATGTTTACCTGCTTACTGGTACAGCCAATCATACACCCTATTTTTTTTTTATCCCAGACTGAAATACACCATCCAGGTTTCTTGAACAACAGAACTGTCAGTTTATCAAACAAGACTTAACCAATATTGAAGCAAAGCATTAACAGATAGATTGAAATAGGAAAGTTCCCTTTTTAAATTCCCCAATTGCACACACACACACTGGAAAAATACAGAAAATCTCTCTGCAGAGGTCTGTTACAAAAAGACAAAAAAGAGACTACTTTGGCAAATACTTGCTAATTCTTGACGAAGCGGGTTGGCCCACTCAAGGACAGAGAAGGGAATCTATGTGTGCAGCCAGAGGAAATGGGCGAGGTACTAAATGAGTACTTTGCATCAGTATTCACCAAAGAGAAGGACTTGGTGGATGATGAGCCGAGGGAAGGGAGTGTCGATGGTCTCAGTCATCTCATTATCAAAAAGGAGGAGGTGTTGGGTGTCTTGCAAAGCATTAAGGTAGATAAGTCCCCAGGGCCTGATGGGATCTACTCCAGAATACTAAGGGAGGCAAGGGAAGAAATTGCTGGGGCCTTGACAAAGGTCTTTGCATCCTCATTGGCTACAGGTGAGGTCCCAAAGGACTGGAGAATAGCCAATGTTGTTCCTTTGTTTAAGAAGGGTAGCAAGGATAATCCAGGAAATTATAGGCTGCTGAGCCTTACGTCAGTGGTAGGGAAATTATTAGAGAGGATTATTCGGGACAGGATTTACTCCCATTTGGAAACAAACAAACTTATTAGCGAGAGGCAGCATGGTTTTGTGAAGGGGAGATCGTGTCTCACTAATTTGATTGAGTTTTTTGAGGAAGTGACAAAGGTGATTGATGAAGGAAGGGCAGTGGATGTTATCTATATGGACTTCAGTAAAGCCTTTGACAAGGTCCCTCATGGCAGACTGGTACAAAAGGTGAAGTCACATGGGATAAGAGGTGAGCTGGCAAGATGGATACAGAACTGGCTCGGTCATAGAAGACAGAGGGTAGCAGTGGAAGGGTGCTTTTCTGAATGAAGGGATGTGACTAGTGGTGTTCTGCAGGGATCGGTGCTGGGACCTTTGCTCTTTGTAATATATATATATAAATGATTTGGAGGAAAATGTAGCTGGTCTGATTGGTAAGTTTGCGGACGACACAAAGGTTGGTGGAGTTGCGGATAGTGATGAGGATTGTCAGAGGATACAGCAGGATATAGATCGGTTGGAGACTTGGGCAGAGAAATGGCAGATGGAGTTTAATCCGGACAAATGTGAGGTAATGAATTTTGGAAGATCTCATGCAGGTGGGAAGTATACAGTAAATGGCAGAACCCTTAGGAGTATTGACAGGCAGAGAGATCTGGGCGTACAGGTCCACAGGTCACTGAAAGTGTCAACGCAGGTGGATAAGATAGTCAAGAAGGCATACGGCATGCTTGCCTTGATCGGTCGGGGCATGGAGTATAAAAATTGGCAAGTCATGCTGCAGCTGTACAGAACTTTAGTTAGGCCACACTCAGAATATTGCGTGCAATTCTGGTAGCCACACTACCAGAAGGACGTGGAGGCTTTGGAGAGGGTACAGAAGAGGTTTACCAGGATGTTGCCTGGTCTGGAGGGCATTAGCTATGAGGAGAGGTTGGATAAACTCGAATTGTTTTCACTGGAAAGACGGAGGTGGAGGGGCGACATGATAGAGGTTTACAAAGTTATGAGCGGCATGGACAGAGTGGATAGTCAGAAGCTTTTTCCCAGGGTGGAAGAGTCAGTTACTAGGGGACATAGGTTTAAGGTGAGAGGGGCAAAGTTTAGAGGGGATGTGCGAGGCAAGTTCTTTACACAGAGGGTGGTGAGTGCCTGGAACTTGCTGCCGGGGGAGGTGGTGGAAGCAGGTACGATAATGACGTTTAAGAGACATCTTGACAAATACATGAATAGGATGGGAATAGAGGGATACGGTCCCCGGAAGTGCAGAAGGTTTTAGTTTAGGCAGGCATCAAGATCGGCGCAGGCTTGGAGTGCTGAATGGCCTGTTCCTGTGCTGTACTGTTCTTTGTTCTTTGAAAAAAGAGAGAGGATAAGGAAGGAAGTCAGTTGTCCCTTTTTTTGTTCTGGCGTCCGGGTATATGGAGACGGGTCACAGGGATTATTTCAGAAGCAGTCCGTTCTGGAGATGTCAAGAATTATTCTAGTAGGCTTTCCAGGAGACAAGTGGCTTCAGGATTTTCCACCAGCACACACTTGAATCGCAGGATTTTTTCAACTTCTCATGAGTTATGCAGAACCACCGATTTTAGCTCTCCCACACTGGATCTTTGCCGGATTTCATCAAAGAGGTACGGAAGGAAGTGAGGTGGGTGTTTTTTTTTCCAAGGCAGGAAAACACCAACTGTTTTCAAACAGTTCCCACCCCAACGGCACTGAAAACAATATCCAAACCCCAAACTGAGAGCTGACCTCCTTACCTCCATTAACCTTGACATGTGGTTTCGCTGTACCCATTTTTCCCCCAGGTCACCAAAGGTTCTGTTGTTTACTGAGCCCAAGCACATGACTTCCAGCACAGGTGCTTTTCAAAACAGCATCTCAAGTGTCCTTTCTGCAAACTTGGTAAAAAAAAAACACATCCATGGAATCTTTTCAGTTTTAACACAAGTGCTCAAAATTTTGTTTTAAAAAGGAAGCACTTTCGTAACACCTCACTGATGATACCCTCCAGTGTGTTGTGTAACAGTAGTACTGTACTAAATGGGATAGATTCAGAACAGATCTGGCAGCTCCAAACTGGGCATCCATGAGGCACTGTGAACCATCAGCAGCAGCAGAATTATATTCAACCACAATCTGTAGCCTCATGACCTGGCACATCCCTCACTCTACCATTACCATCAAGCCGGGGATCAACCCTGCTTCAATAAAGAGTGCAGGAGAGCATGCCAAGAGCAGCATCAGGCATACCTAAAAGTGAGGTGGCAACCTGGTGAAGCTACAAAACAGGACTACTTGCATGCCAACCAGTGGGAGAAGCATGCAACAGACAGAACTAAGCAATCCCACAACCAACTTATCATCTCAAAGGTCTTCAGTCCTGCCACATCCAGTGATGAATGGTGGTGGGCAATTCAACAACGAACCGGAGTAGGAAGCTCCACAAATATCCCCACCCTCAAAGATGGGGAAGCCCAGCACATCAGTGCAAAAGACAAGGCTGAAGCATTTGCACCACCTTCAGCAGAAGTGCCGTGTGGAAGATCCATCTCGACCTCCTCCTGTGGTTCCCAGCATCACAGATGCCAGTCTACAGCCAATTCCATTCACTCCACGTGATATCAAGAAACGGCTGAAAGCACTGGATACTACAAAGGCTATGGGTCCTGACAACGTTCCAGCAGTAGTACTGAAGACTTGCGCTCCAGAACTGACCGCGTTCCTAGCCAAGCTGTTCCGGTACAGTTACAACACTGGCATCCACCTGACAATGTGGAAAATTGCCCGGATATGCCCTATCCACAAAAAGCAGGACAAATTGAATCCAGCCAATTAGCGCCCCACCAGTCTACTTTCATCAAGAAGCTAGACACCATCCAGGACAAAGAAGCCCACTTGATTGGCACCCCATCCAAAAACATTCCCTCCCTCCACCACTGACGCACAATGGCAGCAGTATGTACCATCTACAAGATGCACTGCAGCAATGCACCAAGACTCCTTAAACAGCACTTTCCAACCCCACAATCTCTACCAACTAGAAGGGCAAGGGCAGCAAATGCATGGGAGCACCACCACCTGCAAGTTCCCCACCAAGTCACACACCATCCTGACTTGGAACTATATCACCATTCCTTCACTGTAGCTGGGTCAAAATCCTGGAACTCCCTTCCCAACAGCACTGTGGGTGTACCTATCCCACATGGACTGCAGCGGTTCAAGAAGGCAGCTTACCACCACCTTCTCAAGGGCATTTAGTGATGGGCAATAAATGCTAGCAACGCCCACATCCTATGAACGAAGGAAAAAAAAATCACTGGGACACCCGAGGTTGGCAGGGGAAGGCCTAGTGAAGACACAAAGCCCAACTTCGGGAGTTCAGATGGGAACAGACTACTCTGAGATTGGACAGAGCAGCCAGGATGTGCTGCGACAGATGCCACCTCCTGGACGGCAGGAGGCCAGAGAAGCACAGCAGGTGAAGAAGGCGCTACCCAAGGCATCAGGTCTGCAGCCCAAGAGCCAGCTATCCTCAAATGACAAAGTGCCACTGTTGTAAGAAGCTGTGCCTAGCAAGGCAGATGGTCTCGGACATTTGTGCCCTGATTCATAACGACCTGAGGCCTCGTGGTCCATACAACTGTTAAGGTCTCTGCTGTCTGAATTTCAATGCAACCAGGTTGTTCCAGGGATCAGCTGTGGGCCTAGAAGGCACCTCGCAGTCAATAGCTCATCACACCATAAGGCAGGTCATGGATGTCATATTCAGGAAGGCAGGGGACTACATCCAATTGACACAGATGTGCCTGTCGAGGCACAAAGGGCATTGGGCTTTGCCTTCATTGTTGGGTTCCCCCAGGTGCAGGGCATCATTGATTGCGCCTATGTGGCCATCAAGGCGCCCAGTGGTCGACAAATACGATACATCAATAACAAAGGCTTCCATTTGCTCAACGTCCAAATGGTCTGCGACCCACTACAACAGCTTCCTCCACACGTGTGCTCACTTTTCTGCCAGCTACCACAACTCCATCATCCACTGCCTCGGATCTTCAATCCAACCCCCAAAGTGTGTGGATGGATCTAAGGGGACAAGGGAAATCCCTTGAAGAAATAAAAACAAGAAATGCTGGAACCACTCAGCAGGTCTGGCAGCATCTGTGGAAGGAGAAGCAGAGTTTCGGGTCAGTGACCCTTCTTCGGAACCAGTTCCAGCATTTCTTGTTTTTATTTCAGACTTCCAGCGTCCGCAGTATTTTGCTTTTAAATCCCTTGAAGAAATGGCTACTGACTCCTCTAAGGGAGCCCCAGACAAAGACACTGAGGCAATACAACCAATGCCACCTGCTCTGCAGGACAACCATTGAGCAGGCCATCGGGCTTCTGAAGATGCGATTCCAGTGCCTAGACCGGCCGGGTGGTCCCCTCCAAAACCCGCCTGCAAGGGTGTCTGTCATTGTGGTTGTCTGCTACGCTCTCCATAACATGGCCCGCCAGAGAGGTGCGGACCCTGAAGACATTGAGGTCCTGGATGGAAACAGCCCATCGAGGGAGGAGCAGAAGGTAAGAAAGGAGGCAGAGGGGGATAAGACTGAACAGAGAGGTGCCCCTGCTGCACGACAAGGTGGCCTCATCCTGCCATCCTCCAGGAAAAGCATCTCCCTCTTCTCCACCACAGCCTCCAGCTTTAGATCCAGGTCAGCGCGGGTCTGCCCTTCCTCTAGTGGCAGACCTCCAGCTCTCCTGTGACATCACGCTTCCCTCTGGTGCAGTGGAAAGTTTGGCACAAACCTCAGATCCCTCCCTCAGGAGAACCAGCAGCCTCAGTGTTGGCTACCGTGGGGTGTCTACACAAGTCCCACACTTCATCTGGTCCATCGGCTCTAAGTGGATAGGAAACCCGTCTCCATAACAATTAAGGGTTTGCCCATTTGAAAATCTGAACCCACATCAGTTTCCGAACAGATGCAGGTTACTGACCCAAAACCAGAGCCAGCTCCCGTTTCTGCCTCCCTAAAAAATTGAGCTCATAATTCCTCTTGTTAGAACACTGAATAGTTCTTTAATGCTGGTGAAACTTTTTGTTTTACAAGCCTTACTCAAACAGAACACTAGCTTTTAACAAAATATGCTCAGGTGGAGGAAAATAAAAGCTAAGCATAGATTTCATGATTTGTAGCAGGGCTAGGGGGAAAAAAGCCAGCGATTGGGAATTCCAAACAGTTCCCCACCCCCCCCCCTCATGTTTTTGTGATGTTACTCTGCCTCTGCCCGACAGAAAGAATGGGTGACATCAATGTTACTGTGACCATAAGGTATCCTCAAAAATTGACAAATGTGAAACTCACATGAAGTGTTACATCTAAGTGCAACAGAGCTAATATCCTTATACCAAACATGACACATCAAGCTTATATGACATGCTATGGAGCTGCATTACAAGAAATGCTCGCTGTGAAAAATGATTTCTGCCAAAGTGCTGCTGTATCATTCATGTTGGATATTGGGCAGGAAATCAACATAATCCATTCAATATAGGAGGAGATGAAAGCAGAATCCAATGACAACTGCTTTCGGCATTGTAAATTCATCCTATTAGCAGTGGAAACAGGTGCATTAGACATGGGCACAAATAGCTAACTCTGAAGCAACAGACATATTTAAGCACATGTTCTTTGTTGAGACTGGAGGCAGACAATGGCTTTGAATCCATTGCTGGAGTTGCTGAGTGAAGGACCAGAGTGCTTACCAATGTGAAAATTATTGATACTTTGGCAGAGGATATTGCTGCTAGTGAGAGTAAGAGTGAGGAAGAAGCTCAAGCAACAGGACCCAACGAGCAGACAAATATAGAGAAGCAGCCCTGCCAAGGCCACGGTCTCCTATTTTTTTGTGATTTGACCATAGAAATGACAATTTTGTGGCCAAATGTGCAGTCAGCAGAAAGCAAACCAGAGTAATTAAGTCCTTTACGAAAAATAACTGAACTATGCATTGCGGAGTTTATAGTGTTCACGTTTCTAAAACACATTCCTCAATAGATGTTTGTTTTTTTTGAACAAATTGAATAATTCAAATTTGTTTGGAGCAAAAAATAACTCCAAATTCATAGACTATATCTTGCTGTGTGTAAAACTAAAAATGCATTACTTTATTAAATTGTTTTATTCTTTCATGGGATGCGAGCATCACTGGCAAGGCCAACATTTGTTTCCCCCATCCCTAATTGCCCTTGGCAACTGAGTGATTTGCTAGGCCATTTCAGAAGGCAGTTAAGAGTCAACCAGATTGCTATGGGTCTGGAGTCACATGCAGGCCAGACCAGGTAAGGTTTCCTTCCCATAAAGGACATTAGGGAACCAGATGGGTTTTTACAACAGTCGATGATGGTTTCATGGCACTATACAGAGACTAGATTTCAACTCCAGATTTTATTAATTAATTCAATTTAAATTCCACCAGCTGCCATGGTGTCCCCAGGGCATGAGCCTGGGCTTCTGGATTGCTAGTTTAGTGACATTACTACTATGCCACCATATTGAGAGGTTTGATGGCAATTTAGTAAAATTCTTAACTGATCAAACAGAGCAAAATATATTTGAAGATATAAAAGTCTCAGATGAAGCTTTTACATTGGTTTCTATGTATACTAGCAGAGACCTGCAAACAGTTGCAGTGAAATTAGTATTTTTATTGCAACAGTACTTCTTTCAATCCCAATCCCATGCCAAACCATCCTTCTCATGCCATACTCATCCCATTCCCCTCACCCCTCTAGCATTAACAATCATCCCCCATTCCACCCCTTCTTGCTATGCCATCCCTCTCATAGCATCCCATCTCCCAGGCCATAACCCTCCACTCCCATGCTGTCCCCCATCTCCGCTCCCACCCTACCTCCCATGCCTGTCCTTCCCTCCCAACCACCCATCCATGTCCTACCATTTTCCCACCCAAATGCCATTTCCGCCATCCCATAACCCCTCTCATGTCATCCCCATCACCCCCTCCCATGCAGTTTCCCCTCCATGGCGTTCCCACCCCTGTCGCTCCCCCCATGACACTGGTATCCACCAACTCTCACATACTACAGTTGCAACACATCCCCTGCCCTGCCATCTTTATTGTGTTTTATTTAACTAATTAATTATTTTCTTAATTAATTAATGCCTCTACTCACTAACTACTTATGTTATTAATATAAACCTTACTACTACTGATAAACCTTCCTACTTACAAATAAAACAGAACAGGTTCTTACTTGCCTTCTACTGGTGTTTATTTATTCATGATAAGGAAGCTAATTAAGCTACTTAAATCTTAATTAAAATTTTACATTTTCCTAATTCCCACCTCTTTACATACACCAGCTCTTTACACACACACACCCTAATGGCAGTTACTCACCAACCAATCAATTTACGGCTTTCCTGTGATGTCACTGTTCACTTTTCTCCCCACCAAACTCAGTGTGTGCCTGGAATCTGCTGCTCCTCTCTGCTTCTCTCCCGGAAGGCAAGTGGTGTAGACCACGATCCTCGGGCATTATTTACCTGCTCTCCAGTCTATGTTCCTCCCACAGGCCCGCTCCTCTCCTGGAAAGTAAGCGGTGCAGGCCACAAATCTTCAATCTTTCTTCAAAGTTCAGCTACCCACTGGATAAACTCTCAGCCATCAGGAAAAGCTATACATGTTTTAAATTTCAAAATAAAAACATATACTATAACTGATGATAAACTAAATTATGGCACTAATTTTAGGGCATCATAAACTAAATTATGGCACTAATTTTAGGGCATCATTATTTTCATCTACCTGTACGGCAGTAAACTAAATTTCACAGTTCAAACGATTCATCAGGAAAGGTCAGAGACCTGTGACGTCAACTCTGTTTCTCGCTCCACAGATGTTACCAGACCTGCTGTGTATTCCCAGCATTTTGTTTTTATTTGAGCAAACAGTATTCTCTTTTTTGAAGGAACTATAATAAGTAACTGAAATGCTTTGGCTTTCATACAGTACAGGGTTCAAAATGAGGTTCCAGGCAATAAACAGAAAGTTATTTCAATCTCCACTGCTATACACTATCGATATATACACATGTGTTTTTTATATATATGTATATACAGACACACACATATGCATACTAAAAAAAAATCACTACTGCGCAGATTACATTTTAACTACTGGAAAATATACTTTCCTAGCATTGCACATGCAGGGTTACCAAACCTCAGTATTGGACCAGATTTTGATAAAGCAGTGCATCTCATGGCGACCCTGCTACTTAAATGTTTTTCTGCATCCTTCAGCTTAAAAACATTTTGCATCATAATTTGCTGGAAGTGCAAAATTGATAACAGCAGTGAGGACAACAGGGCTTCCAGAACCTCAGTGAACAGTGGGACCAACAATCTATCTCCTTAACCAATTAAATTTAAGGATTGGGAAATAAACAGATCAACTGAAACGGAGGGTGAATTAGAATGGGTAAATTGAGAATTAAATTAGGTACAGAAAGGGAAAGGGAGATTTAACAGAGAAAAAAGACAGAAGGGAACAGAAAGAAAAAGTAAAAATTAAAATAACATCTTTTAAAATCTCAAACAACAATTTATTACCTGAACAAATGAGATTCCACAGTTTAAACAGTTTAATTCTGGGCCAGAGGTTGACTGGCACTGTACTATTAAATTCCATGAGATAAAAATGAACTTGTGCTGTTATTACCAGGCGTATCTTTCTGTGGCAAGTTTAATGGGAAATTATGTGCAAATCTAGCAAGCTCTTAAAAATCTGAGGCTAAGAGTGAGATGCTGCCTGTGTGAAGCAACCAGCAGCGTGCCACGCACTGATGAGCAAGTTCTGGAATATGCAACTCATGGCACATCTCTCATTTCCCTCAACTTGCTGGCTGATTTAAGCATTAATAATGTGTGTCGTTAACACAATGTTATATTTCCAAAAAGTTCCAGTCCATTATCTTCCAATTTCTCACCAGTTAACCTCATTAAAACACTAGTCAGAATCTAGTAATTACACCTGCTCTTTTGTTTGCAGAAAACATAACCTAAGAAATAGGTGCTGGAAAAAGCTATTTGGCCCTTTGAGCCTGCTCTGTTAATGGTATATTAATTGTGTTTAATTGTATGCAGGTGGTGGTCATTAATTCGTGATTCACTTGAATCTCGTGTCATGCAGGCCCCCACCTGCCAAGAATGAGGCACACTAATTTTGCCACATGGACACTAAACTTCAAATTATTGCTAGGACAAAAAGAGGGCCTATTACAAGGAATTGCCAGGTTCCTAGCCAGAAATACATTTTTGCATACTAGCAGACAGTGCTGCAAAAAAGGAACCAGTCCCTGCTCCCAGTACACAGAACAGATTTGGTCAGACCAGTTTAGTCACATGACTAACTGGCTGTTGCAGTTTTTTTGAACTGAGTGTTTTAAATTGGAGAAACAGTGCGTTTGAAGACAGAAAGCGGTTTGCTCCTGGATTGAAAAGACCCTCTCCTCTCCTGTCTGCTCCCAGCTCTTTCTCACCAGCTTCGGAATCCATTGAAGACGCATGAACCCCCAGAGAGAAAAGTCTCCAACAGTGAACAACATTTAAGAAGAATACTGAGCCTCAACAAAAAGAATTACCTACAAGCAAGGAGTCTACAATGAGTTTGAAGAACCGTAACAACTCTTCAGATATTGCCTCAAACCTTTCCACTTTATTTTTCTTCTGCTCTTTTCAGTCTCTATTTGCATGTGCATATCGCGTATTCATGCTATCCATTGATGTTAAGCAAATTAGAGTTTAAGTTTAATAAATTTCACTTTTCTTCTTTAAAACGAAGAAAGCCTGTTTGTGCTCATTTCTTTACTGAATAATTGGAAAGCGGTGAACAAGGATTCACCGAGGGGGAGCTAAAAACAGAGTGTTTAAAAATAAAACACTGTTACCGTAAGACCAAGTGAAGGCTGAAAGGGACCTCTAGACACCTTTCTCACCTGGTCATAACACCCTACAAATGAACACAGACTGAAACTGTGGTTGTTGGGATAGGAGCTGTATGCTTGTAATGTGCAACTCTGTAAATAAATATAAAAGCATGTAAAGATTGGCTCCGGTTCTATCCTTCACAAACTGGCTTGCTGGAGTATAACAAGCTCCACCATTCAATAAGATTATGGCTGATTATTTACCTCAACTCCTCTTTCCCACACTATCTCCAGATCCTTTAATTCCCCCAGTATCCAAAAATCTATCCATCTGTCTTGAACCTACTCGATGACTGAGCATCCACAGCTCTCTGGGATCGAGAATTCCAAAAATTCATTACCCCTTGAGTGAAGAAATGTCTCCTCATTTCAATCCTAAATGTCTGACCCCTTAATGTGAGACAGTTATCCCGTGTTCCCCAGCCAGAGGAAACACTTTTTCAGCATCTACCCCATCAAGCCCGTTAAGAATTTTATGTGTCTCAATTAGATCACCTCTCATGCTTCTAAATTCCAGGGAATATACTCCTAGTCTACTTAATCTCTCCTCACAGTAAAATCCCTGCATCCACGAACCAGGCTCGTGAACTTGTGTTTTTTTTTTACTCATTTGTGGGATGTGGGCGTCGCTGGCTAGGCCAGCATTTATTGCCCATCACTAATCGCCCTTGAGAAGGTGGTGGTGAGCTGCCTTCTTTAACTGCTGCAGTCAGTGTGAGGTAGGTACTCCCACAGTGCTGTTAGGAAGGGTGTTCCAGAATTTTAACCCAGTGACAGTGAAGGAACAGCGATATAGTTCCAAGTCAGGATGGTGTGTGACTTGGAGGGGAACTTGCAGGTGCTGGTGTTCCCATGCATTTGCTGCCCTTGTCCTCCTAGTTGGTACAGGTCGCGGGTTTGGAAGGTGCTGTCTAAGGAGCCTTGGTGCGATGCTGCAGTGCATCTTCTAGATGGTACACATTGCTGCCACTATGCATCGATGGTGGAGGGATTGAACGTTTCTAGATGGGATGCCAATCAAGCAGGCTGCTTTGTCCTGGATGGTGTCGAGCTTCTTGAATGTTGCTGGAGCAGCACCCATCCAGGCAAGTGGACAGTACTGCATCACACTCCTAACTTGTGCCTTGTAGATGGCGGACAGGCTGTGGGGAGATGAGTTACTCGCTGCAGGATTCCTAGCCTCTGACCTGCTCTTGTAGCCACGGTATTTATATAGCCACTCCAGTTCAGTTTCTGGTCAATGGTTGCCCCAAGAATGTTGATAGTGGGGGATTCAGCAATGGTAATGCCATTGAATGTCAAGGGGAGATGGTTAGATTCTCTCTTGTAGGAGATGGTCATTGCCTGGCACTTGTGCGGCGCGAATATTACTTGCCACTTATCAGCCCAAGCCTGGATATTGTCCAGGTCTTGCTGCATTTCTACTCAGACTGCTTCAGTATCTGAGGAGTTGCGAATGGTGCCGAACACTGTGCAATCATCAGCGAACATCCACACTTCTGACTTTATGATTCAAGGAAGGTCATTGATGAAGCAGCTGAAGATGGTTGGGCCTCGGACACTACCCTGAGGAACTCCTGCAGTGATGTCCTGGAGCTGAGATGATTGACCTCCAACAACCACAACCATCCTGCTTTACGTTAGGTATGACTCCAACCAGTGGACAGTTTTCCCGCTGATTCCCATTGACTTCACTTTTGCTAGGGCTCCTTGATGCCATACTCGGTCAAATGCTGCCTTGATGTCAAGGGCAGTCACTCTCACCTCATCCCTTGATTTCAGCTCTTTTGCCCATGTTTGAACCAAGGCTGTAATGAGGTCAGGAGCTGAGTGGCCCTGGCGGAACCCAAACTGAGCGTCACTGAGCAGGTTATTGCTAAGCAAGTGCCACTTGATAGCACTGTCGATGACACCTTCCATCACTTTACTGATGATTGACAGTAGATTGATGGGGCGGTAATTGGCTGGGTTGGACTTGTCCTGCTTTTTGTGTACAGGACATACTGGGCAATTTTCCACATTGCCGGGTAGATGCCAGTGTTGTAGCTGTACTGGAATAGCTTGGCCATGGGCGCGGCAAGTTCTGGAGCACAGGTCTTCAATACTATTGCCGTATTATTGTCAAGGCCCATAGCCTTTGCAGTATCCAGAACGTTACAGCTCCCAGTTTGTCTCTTTAAAACAACAGCTGGCTTGTTTTTTCTTGCACACACTGCAGAATATTCTTCTAACTGAAAGCTGAGCTCGTTACACGTCTCTGGTCATACCTCTGATCATAGAGACTGAATGTTTCAAACTGGTTAAGACCAGTTTTGTCTTTTCCAGAACTCTCTGGAGCTTTCAGTTTAATTTCCAGTAAATGACTGTCTCAGAAAAAAAACACACAAGCTTTGAACCCAAATTCATAACACCTAACAATCTATTCAACAGGTCAGCTGTATAGAACAAGTTTGCACACAAAGACACCATCACAGAATAAAACACCAAATTGCCTTCTGTGGTGTGCAATAGTCCTCCTGTTCTGGAAGGTACTGCAAGACAGTGACGTAGTGGGGGTAATGTCACTGTATAAGTAATACAGAAGCCCAGGCTAATGCCCTGAGGACACGGGTTCAAATCCCACCATGGCAGCTGGTGGTATTTAAATTCAGTTAATTAATAAAGATCTGAAATTCAAAGCTAATCTCAGTAATGGTGCCATGAAGCTACCATCGATTGTCATAAAAACCCACTTGGTGCACTAATGTCCTTCAGGGAAAGAAATCTGCCATCCTTACCTGGTCTGGCCTACATGTGACTCCAGACCCACATCAATGTGGTTGACTCTTAAATGCCCTCTGAAATATCCCATCAAGATACTTAGTTCAAGGGCAATTAGGGATGGGCAAAAGCGACGCCCACATCCCATGAGATTCCATTTTATTTTTAAAGAGGTACAGCACTGAAACAGGCCCTTCGGCCCACCGAGTCTGTGCCGACCATCAACCACCCATTTATACTAATCCTACACTAATTCCATATTCCTACCACATCCCCACCTTCCCTATATTTCCCTACCACCTACCTATACTAGGGGCAATTTATAATGGCCAATTTACCTATCAACCTGCAAATCTTTGGCATGTGGGAGGAAACCGGAGCACCCGGAGGAAACCCACGCAGACACAGGGAGAACTTGCAAACTCCACACAGCCAGTACCCAGAATTGAACCCGGGTCGCTGGAGCTGTGAGGCTGCGGTGCTAACCACTGCGCCGCCCTTTGAAGCATTTGAATGCTTTACATGCAGGGAGATGGGCTTTCATCAAGGCTGAGGTCTCGAATAAAATTCAGATAACTCTGGGTCATCGTATAAAGTCAAGAGAGTCATTTACAGCACAAGAGGCTGCCATTCGGCCCATCTAGCCCATGTCAGCTCTCCACGGAGTTATGCTGTCAGTCCCACTCGCTGGTCCGATCCCCGTAGCACTGCAAGTCGCTTTCTCTCAGGTGGCCATCCAACTTCCTTTTGAAGTCAGTGATTGTCTCTGCTTCCACCAAGCTGGTGGACAGCGAGTTCCAGGTCATTACCGCCAATTGCGCAAAAAAGTGCTTCCTCATATTTCCCCTGCATTGTTTGCCCAAAACCTTCAATCTGTGTCCCCTACTCCTTGTACCATTTGCTGATGGGAACAGCTTTTTCTTGTCTAACTTATCTAAGCCTGTCATTATCTTGTACATTTGTATTAAATCTTCCCTCAATCTCCTTTGTTCTAAGAACAACCCCAGCTTTTCCAACCTAAACTTGTAACTAAAATCCTCCACCCAGAACCATTCTGGTAAATCTCCTCTGCACCCTCTCAAGGACCCTCACATTCTTCCTGAAGTGTGGTGACCAGAACTGGATGCAATGCTTCAGTTGGGGCATAACCAGAGCTTCAAGAAGGTTCAGCATAACTTCCCTGCTTTTGTACTCAATGACTATTTATGAATCCCAAGATCCCACATGCTTTACTAACCTTCTTCTTTGGCCTCCTTGTCTCGGGAGACAATGGGTAAGCGCCTGCAAGTGGTCAGTGGTTTGTGGAGCAGCGCCTGGAGTGGCTATAAAGGCCAATACTACAGTGACAGACTCTTCCACAGGTGCTGCAGATAAAATTGGTTGTCAGGGCTGTTTCGCAGTTGGCTCTCCCCTTGCGCTTCTGTCTTTTTTCCTGCCAACTACTAAGTCTCTTCGACTCGCCACACTTCAGCCCCGCCTTTATAGCTGCTCGCCAGCTCTGGCGATCGCTGGTAACTGACTCCCACGACTTGTGATCAATGTCACAGGACTTCATATTGCGTTTGCAGACGTCTTTAAAGCGGAGATATGGACGGCCGATGGGTCTGATAACAGTGGCAAGCTCGCTGTACAATGTGTCCTTGGGGATCCTGCCATCTTCCACGCAGCTCACATGGCCAAGCCATCTCAAGCGCCGCTGACTCAGTAGGGTGTATAAGCTGGGGATGTTGGCCGCCTTGAGGACTTCTGTGTTGGAGATACGGTCCTGCCACCTGATGCCAAGGATTCTCCGGAGGCAGCGAAGATGGAATGAATTGAGACATCGCTCTTGGCTGACATACGTTGTCCAGGCCTCGCTGCCATAGAGCAAGGTACTGAGGACACAGGCTTGATACACGCGGACTTTTGTGTTCCGTGTCAGTGCGCCATTTTCCCACACTCTCTTGGCCAGTCTAACCAGTCTCTCAATATGTCCTTCCACCTTCAAAGATCTATGCACATGCACCCACAGGTCCCTCTGTTCCTGCACACTCTTTCGAACTGTGCCATTAAGTATCTCTTGCCTCTCCCCATTCCTTCTGCCAAACTGCATTAGTTCACACTTGTCAGTATTAAATTCTATCTGCCACCTCTCTGTCCATTCTGCTAGCCTATCTGATGTCCTGTTGCAGGTGGTTCATATTAGCCTCACTGTTTGCCACACTTCCAAGTTTGGTGTCGTCAGCAAATTTTGAGATTCTACTCTGTATTCCAAGATCCAAGTCACCATCTTAGATAGCCGCAGAAAATGGAAAGGCTCTGGTAAGGTAATAGATTGTGATGGTAAGACAGTACTTATGAAACATGGCAAATCAAACTGTTGAGGTTCATTCCTCATGATTCATTGGAATTAATTAGAAAATCTCGGACTCAGCTGATTGAAGTAAATGAGACACCTTGCACCTCAAGTGCTCATGTGGTTTGTGATGAAGGTCTTGAGGAAGAGAATACAGTAGACCAAGGGCTGGACAATGGTAATGACACACAGGACAACTGCCAAAAGTGACATATATTCCAGAAAGGTCTAGTGAATGGAGGGATGCAACAATTCTGGGACGTGCATGAAAAGCTACTGGCAAGTTTAAATATTGGTTGAATGTTCAGAATGATGGCCAAGAAGTGAGGTCCATGGACTGGCAGAATGGGTTGAAAGAGAATAGAGTAAGAAAGTGCAGTGCAAGCACTGATAGTAGGTCCAGATGTGGCTCTTGCGTCAAAAAATGATAGTGTACCAGAGAAAGACCCCCTGATTGCTCAAGAGAGTGATCTCATAACAGTAGTTCCGACAGACATAAAAATGCAATTAGAGGCTTAAATCGATTACATAATGAAATACAGGCCTCATCAGTCTCAAAACAGAACTAGAACCAGATGGCCTCATGATCATGAAGATTTGGTGGCTGCCAATAAACCTGAGAATAAACTAATGTAAGGTGTTGCAACCGAGGTTGGAGGAATCCACTGTCTTCCACTACTCCACTGGTCATAACATATATTTAAATGTTCTACCCAGTAACTGATACGGACAATTATATACTTTATCTATATTTGTTTCAGAAAAAAAAAATCCGCCAACCAGATTTTTTTTAAATAAACAAAGTTGTTCATTTATTATAAAATAAAACTTTTTCAAAAGAAATTCAAAGCTTATTAACACACAGTTTGAAATATGAAAAGTATAATTATCTACCCTTCTGCCATGAAAACCACACCTGCCAAAGTGAGACATGTTGATTTCATCATATGGAACATTAATTTGAAACTGCAACGGGACTGAAAAAATAGCTTGGTTTAAAAGGACAGTGGCTGGAAACACGACTGATCATTGTGCATTCTAAAAGACAGTTGGAAAAAAAAAGGAACAATGGGAACTGCTCACTGATTCAATTACGGGAGATTGGTCTGGGCAACAGTGATCCACGTCTTGTCTGTGTCAGAGACAGAACTAGCCCCCCTCCCCCGAAGTTCCAGGGGGATCCACTAAAGCCACTCAAACCTCAAGAGAGAAGACTCCTGCAGCTAAACAAGTGAAAGCGTGCACTGGGCCCCAATGAGAACTGCAAGACAACTGCATTCCAAGACTTTACATCAAACCCAAAAGCTAGTAACGGAACTCCAGCCATTACTTTAAACCTTTCTCCTTCGTTCTCCTTTTCTGTCTCTATTTGCATGTGTGTTCATCGTGTATATCGAGTAGTTTTAACCAATTAGAGTTTTAAGGTTAATAAACTGACGCCTTTTTTGTTTCAAATCTAAGAAAACCTGTCTGGTTGATTCCTTTGCCATTACAATTAGAGAGTAGTGAACAAGGATTCACCGAGGGGGAAGCTAAAACCACAGTGTTTTAAAATTAAACCCTGTTCTAGCCAAACCAGGCAAAGGCTGAGAGGGCAGCCCTAGACCCCTGCCTCACCTGGTCGTAACAAACCTAATACACACATACACACAAATACACACACATACAGGTTAAAGAAAAAATGAAAAATATTCCACATGACTTTCGGTCTTGTGTCCTAATACACGTAGACGGGTGTCACTAGACACATGCAGTTCTCACTGGGATTTTTTCAGAAGCAGTTCGTTCAGGAGATGTCAAGAGGAAGTCTTCCTGAAGCTTCTCAGGAGAAATGCTGCATCAGTTTCTCCAGCTCTCATACTTGTTTTCAGGGTTTCTCAAAGAAGTGGAACAGGAGGAATTGGTTGCTTCTCTCTCTCCCTCTCTGCAGGCTGCAACCCCAACTGAACTCCAAACAATGTCCAAAAACGAAACCAAAACTCCTGATAGCCATAAATTCAGACATGTGACGTCTCCAAGTCCAAACAGTTCCACAGTCCATAAGGCTCTGGCTGTTTACTTAGCTTAAGACATGTGTCTTCCAGCAAGTGTTTTTTTTTAAATAAAGTCCCAAGCATTCTTCCAGTGACCCTTTAAAAAAAAACAAGTCCAGGTATCTTCTTAGGTGTTTTCCACAGACTTGTGGGTGGCACAGTGGTGCAGTGGTTAGCACCGCAGCCTCACAGCTCCAGTGACCCGGGTTCAGTTCTGGGTACTGCATGTGCGGAGTTTGCAAGTTCTCCCTGTGACCGCGTGGGTTTCCGCCGGGTGCTCCGGTTTCCTCCCACAGCCAAAGACTTGCAGGTTGATAGGTAAATTGGCCCTAGTGTAGGTAGGTGGTAGGAGAACATAGAACATAGAACATAGAAAATACAGCACAGAACAGGCCCTTCGGCCCACGATGTTGTGCCGATCCTTTGTCCTCTGTCAAGGACAATTTAATCTATACCCCATCATTCTCCTTTATCCATATACCTATCTAAAAGCCGTTTGAAAGTCCCTAAAGTTTCTGACTCAACAACTTCCCCAGGCAAGGCATTCCATGCCCCGACCACTCTCTGGGTAAAGAACCTTCCCCTGACATCCCCCTTATATCTCCCACCCTTCACCTTAAATTTATGACCCCTTGTAACGCTTTGCTCCACCCGGGGAAAAAGTTTCTGACTGTCTACCCTATCTATTCCCCTGATCATCTTATAAACCTCTATCATGTCACCCCTCATCCTTCTCCGTTCTAATGAGAAGAGGCCTAGAATGTTCAGCCTTTCCTCGTAAGACTTATTCTCCATTCCAGGCAACATCCTGGTAAATCTCCTCTGCACCCTCTCCAAGGCTTCCACATCCTTCCTAAAATGAGGCGACCAGAACTGCACACAGTACTCCAAATGAGGCCTTACCAAGGTCCTGTACAGCTGCATCATCACCTCACGGCTCTTAAATTCAATCCCTCTGCTAATGAACGCTAACACCCCATATGCCTTCTTCACAGCCCTATCCACTTGAGTTGCAACTTTCAACGATCTATGCACATAGACCCCAAGGTCTCTCTGCTCCTCCACATGCCCAAGAACCCTACCGTTAACCCAGTATTTTGCATTCGTGTTTGTCCTTCCAAAATGGACGACCTCACACTTTTCAGGGTTAAACTCCATCTGCCACTTTTCAGCCCAGCACTGCAACCTATCCAAGTCCCTTTGCAGACGACAATAGCCCTCCTCGGTATCCACAACTCCACCAACCTTTGTATCATCTGCAAATTTACTGACCCACCCTTCGACTTCCTCATCCAAGTCGTTAATAAAAATCACAAACAGGAGAGGACCCAGAACTGATCCCTGTGGCACGCCACTGGTAACTGGGCTCCAGGCTGAGTATTTACCATCTAAGACCACTCTCTGCCTTCTATCAGTTAGCCAATTCTTAATCCAACTGGCCACATTCCCCACTATCCCATGCCTCCTGACTTTCTCCATAAGTCTACCATGGGGGACCTTATCAAATGCCTTACTAAAATCCATGTACACCACATCCACTGGTTTACCCTCATCCACTTGCTTGGTCACCTGCTCAAAGAATTCAATCAGGCTTGTGAGGCAAGACCTACCCCTCACAAAACCGTGCTGACTGTCCCGAATCAAGCAGTGTCTTTCCAGATGCTCAGAAATCCTATCCCTCAGCACCTTTTCCATCAACTTGCCTACCACCGAAGTAAGACTAACTGGCCTGTAATTCCCAGGGTTGTTCCTATTCCCTTTCTTGAACAGGGGCACAACATTTGCCACCCTCCAATCACCTGGTACCACCCCCGTCAACAGAGAAGATGAAAAGATCATTGCCAGCGGCTCTGCAATTTCATCCCTTGCTTCCCATAACATCCTTGGATATACCCCGTCAGGCCCGGGAGACTTGTCTATCTTCAAGTTATTCAAAAACCCCAACACATCTTCCCTCCTAACGAGCACTTCCTCGAGCTTACCAGTCTGTTTCACACCGTCCTCTTCAGTAATACACCCCTTCTCATTCGTAAATACCGAAGAGAAGTACTCATTCAAAACCTCACTTATCTCTTCCGGCTCAACACACAGTCTCCCGCTATTGTCCTTGACCGGACCTACGGTCCCCCTAGTCATCCTCATATTTCTGACATACGCGTAAAAGGCCTTGGGGTTTTCTTTTATCCTACCCGCCAAGCATTTTTCATGCCCTCTCTTAGCTCTCCTAATCCCTTTCTTCAGATCCTTCCTGGCCATCTTGTATCCCTCCAGAGCTATGCCTGTGCCCTTTTTCCTCAACCTTATATACGCATCCTTCTTCTTCCTAACAAGACTCTCAACCTCTCTTGTCAACCACGGTTCCCTCACATGACCATCCCTTCCCTGTCTGACAGGGACATGCTTATCAATGGCCCCTACTATCTGCTCCTTGAAAAAGTTCCACATTTCGACCGTGCCCTTCCCTGCCAGCATATGCTCCCAACTTATGCTCCTCAGTTCCTGCCTGACAGCATCATATCTACCCTTCCCCCAATTGTAAACCTTGCCCTGTTGCACATACCTATCCCTCTCCATTACCACAGTGAATGCTACAGAATTGTGATCACTATCTCCAAAGTGCTCGCCCACCAACAGCTCTATCACTTGCCCTGGTTCATTACCTAGTACCAAATCCAATATTGCCTCCCCTCTGGTCGGGCAGTCTACATACTGAGTCAGAAAAGCTTCCTGGACATACTGCACAAACACTACCCCATCCAAACTATTCGATCTAAAGAGTTGCCAATCAATATTTGGGAAGTTGAAATCCCCCATAATTACTACCCTGTGACTTCTGCTCCTTTCCAAAATCTGTTTCCCAATCTGCTCTTCCACCTCCCTGCTGCTATTGGGGGGCCGATAGAAAACTCCCATCAAGGTGACTGCTCCTTTCCTGTTCCTGACCTCAACCCACAGTGCCTCAGTCGGCAGATCCTCCTCGAAAATTCTTTCAGCAGTTGTTACACTATTTCTAACTAACAATGCCACCCCCCCACCTCTTTTACCACCATTCCTAATCTTATGAAAACATCTATAACCAGGTACCTCCAAGAACCATTCCTCCCCCTCACCTATCCACGTTTCAGTGATGGCCACAACATCGTAGTCCCAAGTGCCCATCCACGCCTTCAATTCACTCACCTTATTCCTGATGCTTCTTGCGTTGAAGTATACGCACTTCAACCCTTCTCCGTGCCCATCTGTCCTCTGCGACAGTGCTACCTTCCCCAATACCTCACTACACTCTTTGTCTTTCTGAGTGGACCCACTGGTCCCTGGACTACAAGTCCGGTTCCCATCCCCCTCCCAAACTAGTTTAAACCCTCCCGAACAGTACTAGCAAACCTCCCTCCCAGGATATTGGTGCCCCTCTGGTTCAGATGCAGCCCGTCCTGTTTGAACAGGTCCCATCTTCCCCAGAATGCAGTCCAATTATCCAAGAACTGGAAGCCCTCCCTCCTACACCATTCCTGCAGCCACGTGTTCAGCTGTGCTCTCTCCCTATTCCTAGCCTCACTATCACGTGGCGCCGGCAACAAACCAGAGATAACAACTCTGTCCGTCCGAGCTTTCAGCTTCCAGCCTAACTCCCTAAACTCACTTCTAACATCTGTGCCACCCTTCCTTCCTACGTCGTTGGTGCCAATGTGCACCACGACCTCTGGCTGCTCCCCCTCCCCTTTAAGGATCCTGAAGACGCGATCACAAACATCACGGACCCTGGCACCAGGGAGGCAACAAACCATCCGTGCGTCTCGCTTGCTCCCACTGAACCGCCTGTCGGTACTCCTCACCATCGAGTCCCCGATGACTAGTGCTCTCCCGTTCTCCCTCCTTCCCTTCTGAGCCACAGTGCAGGACCCCGTGCCAGAGGCCCGTTCACTGCAGCCTGCCCCCGATAGGCCGCCCCCCCCCAACAGTATCTAAAACTGTATACTTGTTGTTGAGGGGAACGACCACAGGAGATCCCTGCACTGACATCTTCCCACCTCTAACTGTTACCCAGCTGCCTTTGTTTTGTGGAGTAACGACATCCCTGTAGCTTCTATCTATCACCCCCTCAGCTTCCCGAATGATCCTCAGTTCATCCAGCTCCAGCTCCAGTTCCCTAACACGGTCTGATAGGAGCTGGAGACGGATGCACTTCCAGCAGGTAAAGTCGGCAGGGTCCCCGGAGGTTCCCCTCACCTCGAACATACTGCAGGAGGAGCACTGCACTCCCCTAGCTGCCATTTCTTTTACTCAATTACCCTTTAATTAAGTACAAATATAGATATTAACAAAAACAGTGAAATAGCTTGGGATTAGTTGTAAGGAATATGGGATTAATGTAGAATTAGTATAAATGGGTGGTTGTTGGTTGGCACAGACTCAGTGGGCCGAAGGGCCTGTTTCAGTGCTGTATCTCTAAATAAATAAATAAGTCCTCAAAAAAAATGAATAATGGAAGCACCTTCATGACAAAGGCAATTAGATAGTTGGAGAGAACTTGGAGTTTATTGAGGTACCAGATAAGGGGCAACCAGCTTTGTCACACAGGTGGATTTGTACTGAAAAAGTCCTTGCAGATGGAACTTATAAGGCTAAAGCGACACCAACTGCAAGGGTTTTGAAGAACGACTGGGGGATACAGATGTTAGAGTAGACTCTCCCACAGCTGGAAAAGTAATCTTGAATATCTCTTTAGCTGTTTTTGGCCACAAATTCATGGAAATGTAGATCAACTGACATAAAAGTTGTGTTTCTGTGGGGCAACTCCAAAGTTATGAACTAATCCCAAGGCACATGGATGGGCAGACAACTTGCTTCAGCTCTCTGCTAATGCCATTCCAAATCTAAAAGCTAGGAGGTGCAAACGCCTTAACTATGTGAGGAATAACCTAGCCTTAATAGTTCGACTTACAGCGAGCAGTAAAGCTCGCTGTTTTACATAATTGAATTGTGCAACTGTTTGGCACAGTATACTGGAACATCATGCTACTCAACTCCCCCCAATTTTCTACTTTTATACAACATTGTAATATGTCCTAGGTGTGAAATTTCCTCCATGGGCACAACTCAGAAGCATTCATTCTGCAGCCAAGTTACGCTCAAATTTACTGCCTATCTCATTAAAATACAGCCAAACATTAAATGGGCACAAATGGGGGTAAATAAATGTAAAAAAATTGGGGTCCACCATACATTTCTCTTTTTCACTCCACCAAATTTAGGTTGACACCCCAAGTGCAGTACTGAGCAATTACCGCACAGTCGGATGTGATGTCTTCTGGATGAAATGTTAAACCAAGGCCCCATCTGCTCTCTCAGATGGATGTAAAAGATCCCTGGCACCATTTTACAAAAGATCAAGTGAGTCAACCCTTTTGATCTAGCGAATATTTATCTCTCAACCAACATTACAAGAAAAAAAAGATTTTCTGGACGTTCGATTCCGGGTACTGCCTGTGTGGAGTTTGCAAGTTCTCCCTGTGTCTGCGTGGGTTTTCTCCGGGTGCTCCGGTTTCCTCCCACAAGCCAAAAGACTTGCAGGTTGATAGGTAAATTGGCCATTATAAATTGTCACTAGTATAGGTAGGTGGTAGGGAAATATAGGGACAGGTGGGGATGTTTGGTTGGAATATGGGATTAGTGTAGGATTAGTATAAATGGGTGGTTGATGTTCGGCACAGACTCGGTGGGCTGAAGGGCCTGTTTCAGTGCTGTATCTCTAATCTAATCTAATTATCACATTGATGGGACCTTACTGTATGAAAATTGGCTGCTGTGTTTCCTATGTTACAAAAGTGACTATATTTCAAAAGTTCTTCAATGGCTATAAAGGGCTTTGAGACATTGAGGTCATGAAAGGCACTGTACAAATGCAAGTCTCTTTCTTGAAGTATGAAAATTAAAGTTTCAACTCATGCATTCAGGCAGAGTGTTCAATAGATGGCCATAAGAGATAGAGATGAATAGATTGTACTTGCGCGCGCAACTCACATCCAAAATTTGACAATCTTTTAAATCACGCAACTGTTTTGTGCCCAGATTACAGAGGTCTCTGGGCACATATACAGAGGAAATTCAAGGCCAAGCAATTTCGACATGTAGTGCATTTAATGTAAATAAAACTATGTCCTACTGATTGTCCGTACCTTGCATAAACAAATAAGGTCCCTTCGACGTCAGTCTTCTCCTGTGATTAAAAAGGAAAATTCATACAGCCTTTAATATTTAAATCATGCAGCGTATGGTACAGAAAATTAGCAGAAATTGCTGGTGACAAATATCAATTAAAATTAAGATGCAGCATTATATTTTGAAAAACTATCTGAAGGCTTCTGTCTAGTATGCTGAAACTCCTCTCACATGGAGATATCTGGATCTAGTAGGGCCATCTAGGGGATATAGGGAAAGTATTGAATATCAAAAGACAACTAAACACCATACTTCACATTAAACAACGCAAGTATTAATGACAGAACAGTGCAAGAACAAAAGACAGCATAGTGTAAACAAAGCTCATTCAAGATTTAGGATCAGCACAGTCAAGGCCTAGGAGTAGGTCCTCCATCCACCTTTTCTGTGAGAAAGAAATTGAGACTCACATTGGGATCGAGGTTAAACTTCAAATAGAAAAAAAAAGCAGTTTTTTTTTAAAAAGAGGAAAGGCTGATTTGAGAGTTTGCAATCATGAAGTTTAAATTTTAAAAATGGCTTATATTTGTACTTTGAGCGTAAGCAATGCCAATTCGATTATTTATCTTGCAAAGTGAAAATTGTCCACGAGAAGAACGCACATGGCTCTCAATTGTTTGTCAGTAATTTAGCATCACTGCACTCTATGCAGGCACATAAGACATGATGCTGCCTTATTAAAATGGAGGTTGTCCTCTTATTTTGCTACAAACTTGGTAACAGAAAGATACTACCAAATATAAGAACCTATTAGTAAACAAGCACTGAGTAATTTACAAAAAAACTGCAGTTGCAAGAAATTTGAAACAAATGAGAAAATTCTGGGAACACTCAGCAAAATCAGGCAACATTTATGAAGAGAACAGACAAATTGACCTTTCAGGGATGGACCTTTCATAACAGCAGCTATATGCGTGTTTCACACTACAAGCACAAACCAATGTCACCCCCCAATATGTTAATATTTTTAAAAATTTTGAAGAACACTATGATATAACTTGCAGTGTGACACACATGAATGTAAGTTATTGATTGTGAACTGAACCAGAGACATATTAAACAGGTAAAGGCCAGCCAGAGGCTGTAGTACATGGAGGGGGAAGGGAAATTACAAGCATGAGATACATTTGGAAAGTACTTAGCAACTGTCAGTAGTCTGGGAGTAGGCTGTGTGCCTTTCTCCTAGCAGCAAAAATATGGTCAACCTATAAACTAACAGATAAAGAAAACTGCACAAATCATAATTGTAAAGAATGGAGATACCAGACAAGGAAAGTGGTACTATTTTTCATGCACTGTTCTTTGATTTGCAAGAACAAAATGTTGTGCTTTTGGCTCAGTGTGTTATGTACACCAAAGAAAAGAGAATAAAAATACATTCCTTCTTGCCTCTAAAATGTCATGTTTCAAAAGGAGTAATATTCTTCAACAATAAGTTCTAAAAGCTTAAACGGAAAGTACTACAGTTTTTAAATTTTAAATGACTGAAAGAAGACCATACCAATAGTTAGTGCTACACCTACTATGTTTAATAGGAGTACATTTTCGTGCTTATTGCATTTAGCGCTATGGACCACTTTGTACAACAAGCTATACAAACTGGTTAAAAATTTTATCAGCACATAAAATATTTAATTCACAGTTCTATACACACTATTTTATCTGGAAGAAAGACAAAATACCTATGTCATGTTACAGTTGTATAGGACTTTGGTTCGGCCACATTTGGAATACTGCGTGCAGTTCTGGTCGCCACATTACCAAAAGGATGTGGATGCTTTGGAGAGGGTGCAGAGGAGGTTCACCAGGATGTTGCCTGGTATGGAGGGCGCTAGCTATGAAGAGAAGTTGAGTAGATTAGGATTATTTTCATTAGAAAGACAGAGGTTGAGGGGGGACCTGATTGAGGTGTACAAAATCATGAGGTGTATAGACAGGGTGGATAGCAAGAAGCTTTTTCCCCAGAGTGGGGGATTCAATTACAAGGGGACACGAGTTCAAATTGAAAGGGGAAAAGTTTAGGGGGGATATGCGTGGAAAGTTCTTTACGCAGAGGGTGGTGGGTGCATGGAACGCATTACCAGCGGAGGTGGTAGACGCGGGCACGATAGCGTCTTTTAAGCTGTATCTAGACAGATACATGAATGGGCAGGAAGTAAAGAGATACAGACCCTTAGAAAATAGGCGACAGGTTTAGATAGAGGATTTGGATCGGCGTAGGCTTGGAGGGCCGAAGGGCCTGTTCCTGTGCTGTGATTTTCTTTGTTCTTTTTTTCTCAATGCAAATAGGATTTTGTCTTCCATTACAATACTCTAATGCATGGTGCAACTGCAAACAGAACATGATGCCTGGGGATTGACTACTACACCGACTAGCTCCAAATTTTGAATTTGTGTATTGATGACTATTGTTAGCAAAGAAACATCCAAAATCATCAAATTATGGCATAGCTTTTGTTTCACACAAGGACATAAAATATAGGTAATTAAAATTAGTTTCTGCTTAAAACCATGAAAAACTTTCAACAACTGCAGGCCTCATTTTATCTGTTCTACTATTGTGTTGAATTCTAGCACTCAACAGCTAGCCTTGCAAAAAGAGCAAGCTACCCGAATAATCTGACCTCAGGTTGATTTATGGAAGTTTGTTACTTAGCAGGTCCAAGTCAGAGATTTAAATGGAAATCTTGCTAAATAGTTTTGTGTTGTTCAGATAAATATAGTTCATACCGTTTATAGAAACTAATATGGTGCAAGGAATTAACTGTGTACACAACATGGAGTAAGGGGCTATTACCAGTGGAAATCTTGTTTACAATATTTATAACATTGGTCTTGGCTGGTTCCTGACCAATGCATTGTAAAGAAAGTACACAGCAGCACTTTTGAAAGCTTGTCACTATCCAAATTGGGATCTCTATGAAAACAAACTAACTTCATCAAATGGTCATAAATCTTAAGAATTGTAATACTTTAAGTATTTTTTACACCTTTGAACCAGATTATCACCTGCTAACAAAAACAAAAATACTGGGTTGTCAGAAATCTCAAATATAAACAGAAAATGCTGCAAATACTCAGGTCAGGCAGCATCTGTAGTGAGAAAAACAGAGTTAATGCTTCAGGATGCTAACCTTTCATCAGAATGGAGAAAAAAAAAAGAGCTGTAACAGGTTTCCAGCAAGTTCCGATGCAAGAGAAGCAGCGAGGGAATTGATTTGAGTTTTTTTGAGGAAGTAACAAAGGATTGATGAGGGTCGTGCAGTGGATGTGGTCGACATGGATTTCAGGAAGGCATTTGACAAGGTCCCACATGACAGACTGGTCAGTAAAATGAAAGCCCATGGGATACAGGGGAATGTGGCAGGTTGGATCTGAAATTGGCTCTCAGTGACAGGAAACGAAGGGTAATGGTCGATGGATATTTTTGCGAATGGAAAGCGGTTTCCAGTGGCGTTCCACAGGGCTCAGTGTTGGGTCCCTTGTTGTTTGTGGTATATATTAATGATTTGGGCTTAAATGTGGGGGGCATGATTGGGAAATTTGCTGATGACACAAAAATTGGCCGTGTAGCTGATAGTGAGAAGGATAGCTGTAGACTCCAGAATGATATCAATGGTTTGGTTGAGTGGGTGAAAAAGTGGCAAATGGAATTCAATCCAGAGAAGTGTGAGGTAATGCATTTCGGGAGGGCAAACAAAGCAATGGAATACACAATAAACGGGAGGATATTGAGAGGGGTAGAAAAGGTGCATGTCCACAGGTTCCTGAAGGTGGCAGGACAAGTAGATAGAGCAGTGAAAGCGGCAGATGGAATGCTTTCCTATATTGGTTGAGGTATAGAATACAAAAGCAGGGATGTAACGCTGGAACTGTATAAAACGCTGTTTAGGACACAGCTGGAGTATTGCAAACAGTCTGGTCACCACATTACAGGAAGGATGTTATTGCTCTGGAGAGAATACAGAGGAGATATACAAGAATGCTGCCAGGGCTTGAAAGTTGCCGCCATGAGGAAAGATGGGATCGGCTAGGGCTGTTTTCCTCAGAACAGAGGAGGCTGAGGGGTGATTTAATTGAGGTGTACAAAATTATGAGGGGCCTAAACACAGAGTAGACAGGAAGGACCTGTTTTCCATAGCAGAGAGGTAAATTATCAGGGAGCACAGATTTAAGGTGATTGGTAGAAGGATTAAGAGGGATCATGAGGAAAAATCATTCTCACCCAGAGGGTGGTGGGTGTCTGGAATTCACTGCCAGGAATAATGGTGGAGGCAGAAACCCTCAACTCATTTAAAAGGTATCTGGACATGCACCTGAAGTGCTGTAACCTGCAAGGCTATGGACCAGGTGCTGGAAGGAGGGATTAGACTGGGTGGCTAGTTTTTCGGCCAGTGCAGACACAATGAACTGAATGGCCTCCTTTTGTGCCGCAATTTTTCTATGATTCTAAAAAGGAAGGTGATAGGGTGGAAGGCAGGAAAAATTAAATGACAAAAGAGATGATGGTGCAAGATAAAAGGGGGTGCCAATGACACAAGTAAACAAACAAAAGATGGGTCTAGAGGAGGTGGAAATGACAATAGCAGGATCATTACTAACAGCTGCTGTATGAAAAAATGGGATCTCTGGTTATTATCTGAAACTACTGAACTCGATGCTGGAAGTGTCTAAAGTGCCTAATAGAAAGATAAGGTGCTGTTCCTCAAACATCTATTGAGCTGCATTAGAACAGTGTGTAGGAGACTGAGGACAGAGAGCTGACATTGGGAGCGGGACAGGGAATTAAAATGACAAGCAACCGGAAGCTCAGGGTCACGCTTGCCAACTGAACTGAGGTGTTCCCCAAAGCAATCACCCAGTCTGCATTTGGTCTCCCCCAATGTAGATGAGACTGCATTGTGAGCAGTGAACGCAGTATACTAAATTGAAAGTAGTAAAAATAAATTTCTATTTTACTTGGATGGAGTGTTTGGGACCCTTGACGGTGAAAAGGGAGGAAGTAAAAGGGAAGTGTTCCATGTGCTGCATTTGCGGAGGAAAGGGCAGGGAGTGATTGCAAAGTGGGCCAGGGTATTGTGGAGGAACAGTCCTTCAGAATGCTGAAAAGGGAGGTAACATGTGTTTGGATGTGGCAGGAGGTGGTAGAAATGGTGGATGAATGCAATAAGGAGGCCGGTTGGGTGGAAGGTAAGGGAAGAGGTGAGAGCAGAAGTCGAGGAATTAAGATGGACATAGCTGAGGGCACGGTCAACCAAGGTGAAGAGGAATCCTCAACTGAGGAGAAAGGAAGACAGATGGGAAGCACTGGTATGGAAGATGGCATCACCAGAACAGATGCCACGAAGGAGAAACTGAGCGAGTGAGAATGGAATAGTTCCTTAGAGGAAGCAGAGTGATACAGGATGTTATGGAGAAGATATGGGGTCAGAAGCTCAGTGCAGGACCATAAAGGATGCCAACGTTGAGAAGAATCTGGTTCAGACAGTGGTTGGTGAGGGGAAATTAGTGGCAAGAGTGCAGAGTATGTAAAAGGGCCAAATACAATGAATTTGGTCTTCCCAATTTTTAGCTGGAGGAAATTGCAGTTCATCCAAAATTGAATATCACAGTGCAGCTGTCAAGACAGGTGTTGAAAAGGTAGAGTTGGGTGTCATCAGCATACGTATGGAAGCTCAACCCAAATCTTCATATGATGTTTCCAAGGGCAACACATAGATGAGGAAGAGGAATGGGCCAAGCATAGATACGTGGGGGGCCTCTAGGAGCAACATTCCTTCAGCATCTAACCTTGGAGGAAA
The DNA here is from genome assembly GCF_036365525.1 of Heterodontus francisci. Lineage (NCBI taxonomy): Eukaryota > Metazoa > Chordata > Chondrichthyes > Heterodontiformes > Heterodontidae > Heterodontus > Heterodontus francisci. The sequence goes on along the minus strand of NC_090388.1, from coordinate 53,773,925 downwards.
AAAAACTCTCTCCTCCCCAAACAACTTGCTTAAAACTGCAACAACTCCCAATTGCAAGCTTTTGGTTCTCGATCTTCCTTGGTTTGCACAACTATTCCCTCAACTTGACTTATGATGCAGTCACTCCCGCTACAGCTTCACTGTCTCCAAACTTCCCTAAACGGTTCTCATATCTGCTCCCTCAAATCAAGGGGCATAAACTTTAAATACTGGTGCAGAACTGGCTTAACCATTTACTACTAGGTGTAGCTTGAACATATCAAGCTCTACTGAGCCCCACTCTCTACTGCCAAAATTATCCATTATTTTAGGATATTTGTGGCAGATCCATTTCTCTATTACTGCCTACCTCTAATGCCAAATGTGAGGAGCTCATGGATTTTGTTACCAAAATTGAGAATATCAATTCAACTGCCTCACAGAATCACAGAATAGTATAATATTTACAGCACAGAAGGGGGCCATTCAGCTGTCGAATCTGCATAGGCACTATGTAAGAGCATTTCAGCTAGTCCCACTCCCCTGCACTTTCTTCATACCCCTGCACATTTTTTATCAGGTGCAAATCCAATTCCCTTCTGAAAGCCACAAATGAATCTGCCTCCACCATCCTCTCAGATGGTGAATTCCTGATCCTAACCTCGCTGCGTAAAACAAAATATTTTCTCATGCCGCCATTAATTCTTTTGCCAATCACCTTAAATCTGTGTCCTCTGGTTCTCGACCCCTCTGCCAAAGGGAACAGCTTCTATCTACTGTCTCGACCCCTCATGATTCTGAACACGTCTATCAAATCTCCTCTCAACCTTTTCTTTAAGGACAGCAAACCCAGTTTCTCCAACCTATCCTCATAATGGAAGACCCTCATCCCTGGAATGATTCTCATCAATCTTTTCTGCACTCGCTTTACAGCCATAAGCGGCCCATAATTGGACACAATATTCCTGTTGAGGCTGAACCAGCCCATCATAAAGGTCCAACATAACTTCCTTGTTTTTGTACTCTATGTTTCTACTTATAAAGCCCAGGATCCCCTATGCTTTTTTAACCACTTTTTCAATCTGCCCTGCCACCTTCAATGATTTGTGCACATATCACCCTCAAGTCACTGTTCCTGCAAGCACTTTAGAATTGTATCCTTTAGTTTTTATTGCCTCTCCTCATTCTTCCAACCGAAATGTACTACTTCAAATTTCTCTGCATTAAATTTCATCTGCCACATGTCCGCTCGTTCCACCAGCCTGTCAATATCCTCTTGGCATCCATCACTATGCTCCTCTCAGTTCATAATATTTGCAAGTTTTGTGTCATCTGCAAATTTTGAAATTGTGCCCTGTACACCCAATTCTAAATAAGTCATTAATACATACATATATACATGTATATATATATATATAACAGGAAAAACAGTGGTACTAGTACTGAACCCTGGGGAACCCCACTGTATATCTTCATGCAGTCCTGTCACTGAACCAACTTTGTTTCCATGCTACTACTGTCCCCTTTATTCCTTGGGCCTCAACTTTGCTGACGAGTGGCACTTTATCAAATGCCTTTTGGAGGTTCATATATACATCAACCGCATTATCTTCATCAACCCCCTCCGTTATCTCATTAAAAACCTCAATCAAGTTAGTTAAACATTATTTGCCTTTAATAAATCTATGCTGGCTTTCCTTAATCAATCCACACTTGTCCAAGTGACTGTTAGTTTAGTCCCAGATCATCGTTTCTAAAAGCTTCCCAACCACCGAGGTTAAATTGACTGGCCTATAGTTGCTAGGTTTATCCTTGCACCCATTTTTGAACAAGAGTGTTAACATTTGCAATTCTCCAGGCCTCTGCCACCATCCGCGTATCTAATGAGGATTGGAAGATTATGGCCAATAACTCAACAATTTCTGCCCTTATTTCCCTCAGCATCCTCGGATGCACGGTGATTTATCAATTTAAGTACAGCCAGCCTTTCTAACATAAAAGCAAAATACTGCAAATGCTGGAAATCTGAAATAAAAACAAGAAATGTTGGAAATACTCAGCAGGTCTGGCAGCATCTGTGGAGAGAGAAGCAGAGTTAACATTTCAGGTTAGTGATCCTTCATCAGAACTGATGACGAGTCACTGACCTGAAACATTAACTCTGCTTCTCTCTCCACAGATGCTGCCAGACCTGCTGAGTATTTCCAGCATTTGTTTTTATTTCAGCCTAATACCTCGTCTATCAATTTTTATCCCATCCAGTCTCTCAATTACTTAGTCCTTGACTATGACTTTAGTGGCATCTGCATTTGTCTTTACAAGAAAGAAAAGTACTCATTTAGTACTTCAGCAATGCCCTCTAACTCCATGCATTGATCCCTTTTTTGATCCATAATCAGTTCCATCCCTCCTCTTACTACCTGCCCTTTTACTATTTATATGCCTAGAGAGGACTTTTGGATTACCTTTTATGTTCGAACACAAGAACTAGGAGCAGGAGCAGGAGTAGGCCATTCGGCCCCTCGACCCTGCTCCACCATTCGATAAGATCATGGTTGATCTAACTGTGACCTCAACTCCACTTTTCTGTTTGTTCCCCCCCATAACCCTTGACTCCCTTGTCAATCAAAAATCTAACTCAGCCTTGAACATATTCAATGACACAGCCTCCAATGCTTTCTGAGGAAAAAGAATTCCACAGACTAACAACCCTCAGAGAAAAAGTTTCTCTCATCTCAGTCTTAAATGGGAAACCCTAATTTTTGAACTATGTCCCCTAACTGCAGACTCGCCTACAAGGGGAAACATCCTCTCAGCATTCACCATGTCACGTCCCCTCCTTGATTTTATATGTTTCAATAAGACCACCTCTCATTCTTCTAAACTCCAATGGATTTAAGCCCAACCAAATCAACCTTTCCTCATAAAATAACCCCTTCATTCCAGGAATCAGTTGAGTGAACCTTCTTTGAACTGCTTCCAATGCAATTATATCCTTTCTTAAGTAAAGAGACCAAAACTGTACACTGTACTCCAGATGCGGTCCAACTAAGGCCCTGTACAGCTGTAGAAACAGGTTCCTACTTTTATGCTCTATACACCCTCGCAATAAATAACAACATTCCACTTGCCTTGCTAATCACTTAACATTTTGTTTCACATACCAGGACACCCAGATCCCTCTGTACCATAGAGTTCTGCAGTCTCTCCCCATTCAAATAATACACTGCTTTTCTATTCTTTCTGCCAAAGTGGATAAGTTCACATTTTCCCACATTATCCTCCATCTGCCAAATATTTTCCCACTCACTTAACCTACTTAAATCCCTTTGTAGCCTCCTTATGTCCTCTTGACAGCTTACTTTCCTACCTAGCTTTGTCTCATCAGCAAATTTAGCTACCATACATTCAGTCCCTTCATCCAAGCCATTCATATAGATTGTAAATAGTTGAGGCCCCAGCACTGATCCCTGTGACTCTCCATTAGTCACGGTTTGCCAACTCGAAAATTATCCATTTATCCCTACTCTTTGCTTCCCGTTAGCTAACCAATTTTTTATCCATGCTAATATATTACCCCCTAACGATGGGCTCTTATTTTGTGTAATCACCTTTAATATGGCACCTTATGGCATATCTTTTGGAAACTGATGTACACCACATCTACAGGTTCCCCTTTATCCAACTTGCTTGTTACTATCTCAAAGAACTCTAATAAATTAGACAAACATGATTTCCCTTTCACAAAACCATGTTGGCTGTGCCTGATTGTATTATGATTTTCTAAATGTCCTCCAATTACCTTAATAATGGATTCTAGCATTTTTCCTATGACAGATGTTAGGCTAACTGGCCTATAGACATAGAGTTATACAGCACAAAAACAGGCCCTTTGTCCCATCGTGTCCATGCCGGCCATCAAGCACCTAACTATTCTAATCCCATTTTCCAGCACTTGGCCCGTATAGTTACGATAGTTTCCTCCTGTCTGTCTCTCCTTTCTTGAATAGAAGCATTACATTTGTTGTCAATCTCTTCTCATACTCTCTCTTTGCCTCTCTTATTTCACTTTCCGTCTGAATTTTCTATATTCAGCCTACTTCTCACTTATATTGTCAACCTGACACCTGTCATACTTCCCCTTTTTCTGCTTCATCTTACTCTCTATCTCTTTCGTCATTCAGGGATCTCTGGCTTTGGTTGCCCTACCTTTTCCCCTGTGGGAATGTACCTCAACTGCACCCGAACCATCTCATTGTTAAAGGCAGCCCATTGTTATGTTACATTTTTGTCTGTCAATAATTTATTCCAATTTACCCAGGGCAGGTCCATTCTCAACCCACTGAAATTGGCGCAACTCCAATTAAGCATTTTTACTCTCGATTGCTCCTGGTCTTTTCCCATAGCTAATCTAAACCTTATGATACAATGATCACTGTTCCCTAAATGTTCCCCTACTGTCACTTGATCAATTTGACCCACCTTATTCCCCAGAACCAGATCCAGCAACGGCCCCTTCCTCGTTGGGTTGGAAACATACCAATCAAGAAAACTGCCCTGAACACACTTCAGAACTCTTCCCCATACACTACTGCTATCCCAGTTTATATTAAGATAATTGAAGCCCCCCATTTTCACTACTCTATAGTTCTTGCACATCTCTAATTTCCCAGATTTGCTGCTCAATGACTTTCCCACTAATTGGTGACCTATAGAATACACCCAGTAGTGTACGTAATGGCACCTCTATTAATTAATTTTAACCAAATAAATTCTGCCCTTGACCACTCCAGGACATTCTTTCTCTCCAGCACTGTAATATTCTCCTTAATCAATACTGCCACACCTCCTCCTTTCTTTTCTTCCCCATCTTTCCTGGACACTTTGTATCCACGAAGATTTAGTACCCAGTCCTGGCCCTTTTTGAGCCACATCTCCATTATCACCACCTCATATTTCCATTTGCCTGTAGCTTATTTACATGCACAGGCCTGAATTAGGTCTTACTGTATTTCCTCTTAATCTGACCCCACTAACACCTTCTATTTCTTACTGTTATCTGTCTCTCCCAATCATTTATGCATCGTGTTTATCCTTTCTACTACTACATCCTGATTCTCACCCCCCTGTTAAGTTCCCTAACAGCACGAGCAAACTGCCCCGCAACAACATTGGTCCCAGCCTTTTTGAGGTACAACTTATATGGTCTCTACAGGTCCCATCTCCCCCAAAACTGGTCCCAATATCCCAGGAATCTAAAGACCTTCTTCCTGCATCACCTCTCCAGCCACACATTCATCTGCTCTAACCTCCTATCTCAATCCTTACTAGCATGTGAGACTGGGAGTAATCCTGAGATTACTACCTTTGAGATCATACTTGCGCGTATCCTTCCTCGCTCCATAAAATCTCCCTGCAGGACTGCACCCCTCTTTCTACCTATCGGAGGCCTGCTCACCTGTCGCTCTATTTCACCCCCACTTACCAGCTCTTCTAAGGTAATTTTCACCGAGACCTACCTCTTGCACACTGACCCCATTTCCACCAAGTTCCTGTTCACCAGTTTCACAGCTTGTCCACATGCCAGCTGACATCATAAACGGTACTCTCCAGAGTACTATCCTAATCCACTGATGCGCTCAGATTCTATTATTTAGCTCAGCATCTAGTATTCCACTACCCTTTCCAATTTTACTTCAATCACTTAAACATTCTTAAATGGGCGGCACATTGGCGCAGTGGTTAGCACCGCAGCCTCACAGCTCCAGCGACCCGGGTTCAATTCTGGGTGCTGCTTGTGTAGAGTTTGCAAGTTCTCCCTGTGTTCGCGTGGGTTTCCTCCAGGTGCTCCGGTTTCCTCCCACATGCCAAAGACTTGCAGGTTGATAGGTAAATTGGCCATTAGAAATTGCCCCTAGTATAGGTAGGTGGTAGGGAAATATAGGGACAGGTGGGGATGTGGTAGGAATATGGAATTAGTGTAGGATTAGTATAAATGGGTGGTTGATGGTCGGCACAGACTCGGTGGGCCAAAGGGCCTGTTTCAGTGCTGTATCTCTCAACTAAACTAAACTATCTGATCATAATCCATCCTGCATCATCGCTTCCCCACTCCCCCGAAGTTCCATCTATGGTGTCCTTCTCTTCATCATCCATATGCTGTCCTTTGGTGACATAATTTGCAGACAGCAGGTCAGCTTCCAACTTCAAGCTATTGACACCAGTCCTGCTTTCTGCACCTCCCTCAACCCTCTATTACCTATATTCCATTAGGCTGCTGTATGACAGCCAATCTTGGATACAACGCCAGCTAAATATTGTTAAGACTGAAGCTATAATCTGCAACACCAGCCACAGAATCCACTCCAATCAACCTCCTCGGTCACCATTTCAACTGAGTTTCCATCTTCATTTTCTCTCCATCAGAAAATCAACCAATTTCCACTTCCATAATAATTACTGCCTCTGCACTAACACAACCCTCATTTATGTCTTTGGCACCTCTCGATTTGACCAGCCCAACGCTTTCCTATCCAGCTTTACCATCTTTCTTCCTCTACAAATTACAGCTAATACAAATCATTGTCACTTGCATCCTGTCCCACACCACGTCCCATTTGTCCATCAACTCCACACATGCTAGCCTGTCGAACTTCCCAATACACCAACGCCTCAAATTTCAAATTCTTGTCCTTGTCTTTAAATCCCTCCACTGCCTTGCTCCTTTCGACCCTACAATGCATTCTCCTTTCTTCTGATTCCAGCCTCATGTGTAGTTGCCCTCCCTTCATCTCAGTACTAATGCTGTGCCTACAGCTGCCCAAGAATTCCACTCTCTGGAATTCCCTCAAGCTCCTCCATCTTTACACCTCACTCTCCTCCTTTAACAAAACTCTTTCACTCAGCCTTTGCTCACTCCATGTAATCTGTCTTTCTCTGGCACAGCATCCATTTCGTCCCACACTTTCATTAAGCAGCCACAATGTTTTTCTACTCTAAAGGCAGTAAAGGCACTATATAAATGTAAGTTAGTTATTCCTATCTTTGCAATCCTTCTTTTGGACATTTTCAATTGTCAAGTTAGCATGAGAAGAGAAAAATTTACTAAATCACCACAGATTGAATGATGAATTTCTTGGCTGCATGATCTAACAATTGTAGAGTTTAAAATACATTTCAACAGATCCAACTCATTCTACAATCACAAAATCTTGGAATGGTTATTGTGCAACCACTCGTTACTAACATTACTCTGACATACTTTTTTTTTTATTTACTTTGGTGAATAATGAGAAACAAGCCTCAAACACCAAAAAAAATCTGGTTATCTATTCATTTAAAATTTCTGGGATCATGCTTTGTGCAAATGGACTGTGCGTCTAACTACATAACAGTGACTGCACTTCAAAAATAATCCATTGGTCGTGAAGCGCTTCGCGATATCCTGGGGCTGCACAAATATAAATCTGTTCTCTCTTAATGTTTGCACCAAGGCAGTCTGTGTGGTGTTCACGTGAGCTTTAATGGTATGAATAAATAAGAGTTGGAAGCCTTTGCTTCAAGAAACTAAAATACCAGAGGTTGATAGAAACAAGAGGGAATTGGCTGGGTTCAAATCAAGCCATATTAATGGAATGAAAGCATCTTCATCAACTGACTGCAAGGGTTCTACGTGGAAAGTGTGCAGCAAAACTGCCTTAAACTTGACACTATTTAGGATTTTATGTGTAAAATGGCTCAATGTCACACTAGTGCAGCCAGGAGTGTATTTATGATGTTGGGGCTGAGAAAAGCTGTTGGAACCCAAAAGCCTCGGAGCTAACAGTATGCCTAAAATGGGAAAAGTTCCAGCCCTTAACACTGTCACCTTGGTAAGCGTTAACAGAACAGACTATAAAAGATTCAGAATACAAGTTAATCTGCACATCTGATTTGTTTTGCATTACATTACAGTTTTACTTCATGTGTAAATTACACACCTAGTGTAATTAAAGCAAAACAGACTAGCAAGCACACTACTGCACAAGTACAAGGTCTGGAAAAAAATTGCAATTCAGACACCTGAACTGCATCTTGTCCTGCATATTAACAAAGTCATTACCATTGGGATTTTTATTCTCAGACAGACAAACGTATTTAATTGTACAACAGCAACTGTCAGAATTTCAGCCAACTATTTAAAAAAAAACTCAACTTTTGACAAAAAGCAAAAATGTGACCTTCAGATAGGGTTTAAATGAGATAGCCCCAGCCCTAAGGAATAGAAGCTTACACTCTTTTACATTGACCAGAGTGTGTCTTGTTTGTCCTGTAATTCGGGATCCACCGATTGCCCTCTCTCTCTACAAGTATTTGTACACTGCGGGGGCGAGGGTTCTCTGGTCTATAAAACACTGCAGTAGAAATATGGTTACTCCAAATACTAATGAAGTATCCAGTTTAGTAGTTGGGAGGCGCAGAAAATGTAATATTTTATGTAATATACGTAATATAAAAACAACGTTAATTACAATTTATATGACTGTATGCGAGCTATATTCCAATCAAGAAAGAAATTTTGCAAGAGACCAAACCAAAGCCATATCAAGACGATACCAAAAAAAATCAATGAATTCCTCCTCACATTTGAAAATAGTAGGCCCAAATTCTCTGGTCAATTCTTTTAGCATCAATTTTATATCAAATTTTCAGTGCGTTAGGGCCTTGAATATTCCAGGCATCAGAGTCCCAGATACGTCTCCGATTATGTCGGAGGTCGTGGAAAACCACAGAGCTTTCGAATCTCTGCCCAATTTTGTTGCATCGCCGTTCGTCAACATTGTCATCTCTTTTTGTTTAGGTTAGAAGGTGGAGAGTCTAACACATTGAGAATCATCTACAAAGATCTCACTGCCTTCTGTCTTTTAAAGCGTGATCTGAACGTTTCTTAGCAGGTTTAACAACAGAATAAAACAAACACAATTTGCATATAAAGTTCATCAACGGCTTTCGAAGTAACACCAAATCCAGCACCAGCAGTTTGTCCTTTTACCGCCCTCCAGCAGCAGTGGCGATGTCGCTTGAGTGCGCTATACAGAAAGTCCCCAAACTCGTCTTTCCACGCACTAAACTCACCCATTCATTGTCTTTCTGACTGAAGGTGTACAGCGCTACCTGACTGGCCACATCCACAATATGAAAGATGTACGGATCCTGCCTCTGCAGCGCTGCGAGGCTAATATCAAAACCTCTAGTGCCCGACACCGTCGCCATCTTACCACAACAGGGAAGAGCACAGCTGTTGGAGACATCGAGGCAGACGAGAACGTCACCTGTCGAGCCATCGAACACAGAAAAAAACAAATAAGTCAGACAGGCAGGCGTGAAAGTTATTCTCTTGGCCTGGGGAGCACACAAATTTGGCTCGACACATGTTAGGATAAAAATGGGAACGGGGCGTAGTCAAATAGTTGTGAGAGGCAGTTATTTAAATATCATCTCTGTTGAAGGATTTTCTACTCAACGTTTACTCTTAGGAAAAATGGTGCAGGTCTAGTAAATATGCTGTTACGCCTGGTCCAGCTTTCTTCTCTCCTTGCTGGTAGCGCTGAACTGCATTTCAAGTTCAGCACCACCAGCAAGCAGTCTGTGCCCGCAAAAGCAAGATCTGGACAACATTCAAGCTTGGGCTGATAAGTGGCAAGCAACATTCGTGCCACACAAGTGGTGGACAGTGACCATAGAGTCAGAGAGTCATTTACATCACAGAGGCAGCCCCTCAAGCCCATGCTGGCTCTCCATGGTGCTATGCTGTCAGTCCCACTTTCCTGTTTGATTCCCAAAGCCCTGCAAGTCTTTTTCTCTCAGGTGGCCATCCGACTTCCTCCTGAAGTCAGTGATTGTCTCCGTTTCCACCACCCTTGTGGACAGCGAGTTCCAGGTCATTACCACCAGCTGCATAAAAAAAGTGCTTCCTCATATTTCCCCTGCATTGTTTGCCCAAAACCTTCAAACTGTGTCCCCTACTCCTTGTACCATTTGCTGATGGGAACAGCTTTTCCTTGTCGCTAGATTCTTGATAAGCAAGGGAATGAAAGGTTATCAGGCATAGGTGGAAATGTGGAGTTCAGCCATGAATGTATTGAATGTACCACTATGCCACCACCTGCCCTATTTTATGTGGTACCTTATCAAATGCTTTCTTAAAATCCATATAAACATCATCTACCACATTCCCTTCATCAACCTTCTCTGTTACTTCATCAAAAAAATCAATTAGATTTGTCAAGTCTGATCTGCCTTTTACAGATCCATGTTGGCTATCCTTAATTAATTCAAAACCTCTCTAAGTGTGCGTTAATATTTTCCCTGATTATCATTTCTAAAACCTTACCCACCACTGATAATAAAGTAACTGGCCAGTCGTTGCTAGGATTGTCCTTACACCCTTTCTTGAAAAAGGGTGTCACATTTGCCACTCTCCAGTCCTCTAGCATCTCCCCCATATCCAGGGAAGACTGGAAGATTATGGCAAGCCCTTCCACAATCTCCATCCCCACTTCCTTTTGCGACCTGGGATGCAAGCCATCCAGGCCAGGTGACTTATCTACCCTAAGCATAGCCAACCTTTTTAGTACTTCCCCCCCCCCTCCTCAATTTTTACCCTATCCATTGCCTCTATTCTCTCTGCTTCTACTGAAATTTCGACAGTCTCCATTTCCTTAGTGAACACTGATACAAAAGTACTCCTTTAAATATATTAGCCTTGCCCTGCACTTCTAAGCATATATTACCCTCTCTGTCCCTAATCGGCCCCGCTCCATCCCCAGTAAGAGAGAATCTAACCAGCTCCCCTTGACATTCAATGACATTACCATTGCTGAATCCCCCACCATCTACATCCTGGGGATTACCATTGACTAGAAATTTTACTGGACCAGCCATATAAATACTGCGATTACAAGAGCATGTCAGAGGCTGGGAATTCTGTGGCAAATAAGTCACCTGCTGACTCCCCAAAGCTTGTCCACCATCAATAAGGCAAAAATCAGGAATGTGACGGAATACTCTCCACTCTCCGGATGAATGCAGCTCCAAAAACACTCAAGAAGCTAGACACCATCCAAGACAAAGCAACCCCATCCACCACCTTAAACATTCCCTCACTCCACCAACGGCACACAGTGGCAGCAGCATATATCATCGACAAAGATGTATTACAGCAACTCACCAAGCCTTCTTTGACAACAGTTTCCAAACTCGTGCCCTCCTACCACGTAGAAAACCAAGGGCAGCAGATGCATGGGACACCACCACCTGCAAGTTCCCCTCGAAGCCACACAGCATACTGGCTTGGAACTATATCATTGTTCCTTCACAGACGCTGGGTCAAAAACCTGGAATCCCCTTCCTACACCGTGGGTGTATCTACACCATATGGACTGCAGAGGTTCAAGAAGGTGGCTCACCACCACCTTTTCAAGGGCCATTATGAATGGGCAACAAATCTCAGAATTGTTACAGCACAGAAGGAGGCCATTCGGCCCATCATGTCTGCAGTAGCTCTCCGAAAGAGCAATTTACCTCGTGCTACTCCCCCACCTTCTCCCCATAGCCCTGCACATTCTTTCTTTTTAGATAACAATCCATTTCCCTCTTGAATGCCTCGGTTGAACCTGCCTCCACCACACTCTCAGGTAGTGCATTCCAGATCCTAACCAGTCACTGTGTGAAAAAGTTTTTCCTCGTGTCGCTATTGCTTCTGCCAATTACCTTAATTCTGTGCCCTCTTGTTCTCGATCCTTCCACCAGTGGGAACAGTTTTTCCCTATTTACTCTGAGCAGACCCCTCATAATTTTAAACACCTCTAACAAATCTCCTCTCAACCTTCTCTTCTCTAAGTAAAACAGTCCCAAATTCTCAAATCTGGTCATGTAACTGAAGTTCCTCATTCCTGGAACTATTCTCATGAATATTTTTCGCACTCTTTCTAATACCTTCAGATCTTTCCTAAAGTGTTCTGATGAAAGGTCACAGACCTGAAACATTAACTCTGCTTCTCTGTCCATAGATGCTGCCTGACCTGCTGAGTATTTCCAGCACTTTCTGTTTTTATTTCAGACTTCCAGCATCTGCAGTAATTTGCTTTTATTTCCTAAAGTGTAGTGCCCAGCACTGGACACAACACTCCAGTTGAGGACAAATCAGTATTCATTTCAAGTTTAAAACAACTTCCTTGATTTTGTACTCTATGCCCCTATTAATGAAGCCTAGGATGCTGAATGCTGTATTAACCGTTCTCTCAACCAGTCCTGCCACCTGCAATGACTTATATGCATTTACACTGCATTTCCTCTGCTCCTGCACCCCCTTATGAAATACTTGCCAGCGACAATCACAACCCAAGAACAAATTAAAAAAAGTCCCTGCCAATTTTCACGCTATCGACTTCATTCATTTGAATTTTTCCAGTCTTTAAAAAAATTTATTGTAAATCCCACAATAATGAAATGGAGTCTGAGTACGAGCATTCAATAACAGCTTGCATGGTGTCTTTAATATAACAGGACATCCCAAAGAACTTCACAGGAGCATTATAAAACAAATTATGACATCAAGCCACGTAAAAAGATATTGGGCAAATGACCAAAAGCTTGGTCAAAGAGGTAGATTTTAGGAAAGGTCTTGAAGGAAAGTGAAATAGAGAGGCGAATAAGTTTAGGCAGGGAATTCCAGAGCTCAGGGCTGAGGCAACTAAAGGCATGGTCCCAATGGTGGAGCATTTAAAATCAGGGTGTTCAAGAGGCCACAATTAGAGGAATGCTGATATCTCGCAGGGTTGTGGGTATGGAGGAGATTACAGAAATAGGGAGGTGCAAGGCCATGGAGGGATTTGAAAACATGAATAAGAATTTTAAAATCAAGATGTTGTTTCAGCAGGGGCCAGTGTAGGTCAGGGAGCACAGGGGTAATGGATGAATGGGAATTTGAGAGAGTTTGGCCTTGGGAAGCAGAGTTTTGGATCACCTAAGGTTGACAGAGGGTAGAATGTGGGGGGACAGCCAGGAGTGCATTGGAATAATCAAATCTAGAGTTAACAAAGGCATGGATGAGGTGACGCAGGAAAGAGCCAGGTGATGTTATGGAGGTGGAATTCGGTGGTCTTAGTGATGGCGCGAATATGTGGTTGAAAGCTCATCTCAGGGTCAAATATAACACCAAGGTTATCAACAGTCTGGTTCAGCTTCAGACAGTTTCTAGGGAGAGGGATTGAATTGGTTCCAGGGAGCAGAGTTTACGGTGGTGACCAAAGATAATGGCTTGGTCTTCTCAATATTGAACTGAAGGAAATTTCTGATCACCCAGTACTGGGTGTCGGACAAGCAGTCTAACAATTTAGAAACAGTGGAGGGGTCGAGAGAGCTGGTGGTGAGGTACAGCTTAGTGTCATTGGCATGACGTGTTATCAGATGATGGCACCGAGGAGCAGCATGTAGATGAGAAATAGGAGGGGGCCAAGGTAGATCCTTGGGGGACATAAGTAATGGTGTGGGAGTAGGAAGAGAAGCTATTGCAGATGATTCTCTGGCGACAATTAGATAAGAATGAAACCAGGCAAGTGCAGTCACATCCAGCTGGACAACAGTGGAGAGGTGTTAGAGGAGGATGGCGTGATCAACCACATCAAAGGCTGAAGACAGGTTGAGAAGGACGAGGAGGGATAATTTACAGATGGGTAGGATTTGTACCTTGATAAGAGCTATTTTGCTACTGTAGCAAAGGCGGCAGCCTGATTGAAGGGATTCAAAAAATCGAGTTCTGAGAATTTTGGGAGACTACAACATGTTCAAGGTCTTTGAAGAGGAAAGGGAGGTTGTAGATGGGGCGGTAGTTTGCAAGGATGCAGGGATCAATGATTGTTTTTTTTGAGGAGAGTGGTGATGATGGTAGAGTTGAAGGAGAGGGGAACAGAATCTGATGAGAGAGAGACCCGTTAACAATATCAGCTAGCGTGACAGCCAGGAAGGGAAGTTGGGTGGTCAGCAAAGTTCCCTTTAAGTTGTGCGGATGCATGGTTGTATGGCCACACAGTAATCAGGAATGTGCTGCGCAGAGGCCAAACGGACCACAAGAAAGCAGTGATCTTTTTAAGGTGTGGCCACGCGGCAATCTTAAAGGGACCACTTAGTGCAAGAAACGGATGCGTGCAGTGAAGGAAAATTAGAGGCAACACTGGTGTCAGTGGTTTAGTGGTAGTAGAGTCGAGAGAGCAGGAGGTACGTCGTTTGGACAAGATGAGCATGAGGAGAGATAGGAGAAAAAGTAGAGAAAGATACAAATCCAGGGCGAGGCGGGGGGAGCATTAGAGGAGCTTGGCCTGGTGGACTAGGGGAAGAGAGGGAAGTGGCAGAGGCAGTGGATTGGATAGTCTCAATCTTAGTGACAAAAAAAATCCTTGAGCTCCTCGTACTTGTTGGAGGTGAGGGTGGAGGAGAGAGTGGGTTAAGAAGATGGCTTGCAAAAGAGAAAAGCCAGGGGTTACCTTTGCTTCCAGGATGATCCTGGAATAGTGAGCACTTTTTGCAGCCGAGAGCAGGACCAAATCGTGCTTTAAGTGGTCCAGCCAAATCTGATGATGAATGGCTAAACGGGTTTTCCACCATGTCCGTTCTAGTCTGCATCCTTTGGATTTAAGGGAGCGTAGATGAGGGCCGTCCGGGGGAATGGCCAGAGTGAGAAAGAGTGATGACTTTAATGGGCAGAAGGGCATCAAAGGTGGAGGCAAGGGTGTGGTTGAACAGACCTGTAGCTACAGAAATGTTGTGGGTGAATGAAGGGCCAAAGGCTGGAATATCGGAATTTTGAAAGTGCAACTGTAAGTGAATTGCAGCAAAGTTTCTTTCCAGGGGCGGATATGGAAGGGGAAGTTGGATGTAGATGGACAGCAATGCAAGGAGGTAATCAGAGATGACCTTATCTGTAATTCCTCAGAGATGTAATTACTGGTGCCAGAAACTCTTGCAAGGAAAACTCAGCAACAGCATCCATCCATTCACTGAAGTGGCCACACACTCCAGAATAACTACGGAGCATTGACGCCATATGCCAGAACCCCACAGAAGTTAGTAGTGTTCTTCTCCACACTCTCTAACCTGCAGAAACTGCCTGCCAGGCAGTCCAATGCATTCAGCAATTGTTGATACACAGCAATCATCTTTTAAATACTGAGCTCTGCATCTCTTTCCTCTAGCAGAGCTCAGAAATGAGCTTGTCATCTGTTTCCTGTGTCATCCTTTCCACTCGCATTTGCTCCTGCTCACTTGTGCTCTGTAAATCACCCAATGCGCCATCAGGTTGCTATGTTGAGTATGTGTGGAGATTTAAATGCAAAGAGAAAAGAAAAGCAAGGTGCCCAAACACTCTGCTGTGCATGTCCTTCAGTCTCACCATCTCCAGGGCCATATGCACGTCCTCTGCTAATTGTGACAACGGATCATGGAATGGTTACAGCACAGAAGGAGGCCATTTGGCCTGTCAATCCTATGTAGTTATCTTTTTTTATATTCTTTCCTGGGATGTGGGCGTCGCTGGCTCAGCCAGCATTTATTGCCCATGCCTAAATGCCCTTGAGAAGGTGGTAATGAATTGCAAGAGCAATCTAGCTAGTCCCACTTCCCTGCCCTTTCTGAGTTGCTCTGCATTTTTTTTCCGTTCAAGTGCTTTTCCAATTCCCTTTTGAAAGCACGATTGAATCTATCTCCACCAACCTTTTAAGCTGTGCATTCCAGATCATAATCACTCATTGTGTAAAAAATGTTTTCTCATGTTGCCTTTGATTATTTTGCCAATCACTTTAAAACTGTATTCTCTGGTTCTCAACACTTCTGTCAATAGGAACAGTTTCTCTCCATCTACTCTGTTTATATCATCATAATTTTGAATACCTCTATCAAATCTGCTCTCAACATTCTCTTATCTAAGGAGAACACCACCAGCAAGTCCAATCTATGCATGTAACTGAAGTTCCTCCTCCCTGGAACCATCCTCGTAAATGGTTTCTGCACCCTCTCTAAAGCCTTCACATCCTTCCTAAAGTGCAGTGCCCAAAATTGGACACAATACTCCAGGTGAAGCTGAACCAGTGTTTGATAAAGGTTCATCATAACTTCCTTGCTTTTGTAGTCTATGCCTCTCTTTATAATGCCCAGGATCCTGTATCTCTGTAGGCCAATTAATAACTACTCTGATGGGAAAATTTGCAGGAGCATTTGCTCAGATATCAATTTTTTCCCATACATCATCCACTTAACTCAAAGAATACATTAAGAAGCTTATGTACAAATTGATTAGTTTATTTGTTGTGCTGTGGTTGTACTTAAACAAAAAAATTACATCCCATAATTGAAATCACTAAATCCTACGTGTACAATCTATGTTGTGTTTTTTTAACCCACATTAATTCTTTCAGAAAATCAATTTTATTGACCTGCTGAATCAACGATATTGACAGTTATCAATTTAAAATCAGAATGGCAAACAACTAGGCTAGCCTTGCATACAGTTAATATATCATTGCAGTAACCTGTTTTATTTACAAAACAAGATTAATTAAGTAGCTTAAAATGTATCATGGTGGTAGACACGCTCAGGAAAGCATTTCAATGATTTATTTCATTATCAAGCTACAGAGAGCCGGCATGGACTAACAGAACTGTGGGTGTACCTACACCACATGGGCTGCAGCAGTTCAAGAAGGTGGCTCACCACCACCTTCTCAAAAACAATTAGGGATGGGCAATAAATGCTGACCTTGCCAGCGATGCTCATATCCTAAGGACAAATAATAAAAACTCCTTGCTCTTCAGTACTAGCTATCACGTCATAACTCTGAGCTTCAACATTAGCTGTTTTAAAAGAAAGCCAAACATCAAACAGTGCTTTCAATAAATATTCTGGTGATTTATTACAACTGTTTATAGAACCATTTTTGGTGCATTCGCCTTGTGACCACGCAAGCTTTGCTCAGCCATATTCTGACATTAATTCTAACTGCTATTTAAGGGCCTGGGCTCTGCTGCAAAGTATTGTGATCCTCTTGAATGCAGGTGGTCCCTCTGCTAGATTCCCCAGGTCCTGGGATGTACATGTTACAGGCTGATTCTTTGTCAGGGGCTCCATGACAGCCTACTCCTGCAAAGATAAAGTTTTCTGCAGAACTGATGGGAGTGTTCCTTCAGCTGTCACAAGAGGAAGCAGCTTTTTCAGCACGAACACCAGCTTCTCTACTGCTACTGGAAACAGATTTTTGTCATCTGTGTTACGGCCAGGTGAGGAGGGGGTCTCAGGCTCCTCTTTCGCCCTTCCTCTCATTTGACTGCAACAGGGTTTATTCCTTTTTAAAAACAGTGGTTGTGCTTACCACCTCAGTGAGTGTTTTACCTTGTTCCTCTAACATGATTGCAAAAGAACCAATCGGACAGGTTTTCTTAAGTTTAAACAAGAAAGGTATGTTTATTATACTTAACACTCTAACCCGAATTAAAATACTAAAAATACACTACACATTCGTGCACACATTCACACGAGAATCACACACACACACAAATAGATTACAGAGGAAAACAGATTTGGTGGTTGGATTAAAGTCCAGAATAAACGGAACTTAAATACGGTCTGTAAATCTAGTAGTCCTCGGCTGAAGCTGTATTCTTGAAGTCCTCGCAGGTCAAAGTGTAGTTTGGTTGCTATGCTTTGCTCAGAGATTCCCAAAGGCAGAGTTGGTAGTTGATTCTCTTCCCCTGGTTGCTGGCTGTAGCAGTCTGTAAGGATGGAGGGTTCTTCAGTCGCACACGGTTCTTTTCTTGATATTTTCTGGGGAGAGAGAGAGAGGGAGACACAGGGGAGCAGCCGCCTGCTTCGTTGCTGTATATTCAGTTACTGCCTGTCTGCTGTCTGTGTGACAAAACTTAGTTTCTTCAGAGATGAGCAAGCAGTCACATGGCTCTATCAAACCCCTTTGTTTTTAATTAGGTCCAAAGTCTAAAACCCCAAATTCCTCTTGGGGGGCGGTTGCCAGTGTGTATCCCCCGGAGGGACGTCTCCACTTATGAATGCCTCAGGATGACTTTGAATGGCTCGCTAATGAGGATCATCTGGCGAATCTATTCAGTTAGCCACAGCATTGTTCTGGCTGGGCCACTTGTCAGACTCTTTGTCTCCAGTCCAATCTCCTGGTGTTTCAGATGTAAACTGCAGTGGCCATCTTGGCTGCTAGTTTTTTTTTTAAAGTTAACTAGTAGGATTTTTTCCATTAAAAGTCTAAGATAAGTTTCCAATCAATGAAATTAATATGTCCCATTTAGCATATTGGGTTGTCCTGACACTTGCACTCAGCACGAGATCAGATCTCAAAATTCAGAAATATCTGTAATTGCTGCACAACAATCAACTGGATATTTTCTAATCCCCTGACCTGCTGCTCTGTATACTTTGTAATCTAGTCAACATTGAGCTTTCCAAATATTGCACCAAGATCTACAGCTTTTCATTCAGCACCCCTGTATTGAGTTGACTAACTTACCTGGATTGCTTATGAAGCAGGAAAGGTTTGCAGATACTCCTAAAGTTGCCACTTCCTCCATGAAATGAGTTTCAACCCTCTTAGATGTTGGAACATAGCAGAGCAGAGAACTCCAGTATCCAAGTTATCTGCCACACATCTTGGCAGAGGCATAGAATCATATAGCACAGAAGGCTGCTATTTGGCCCATCATGCTTGTGCCAGCCTGCTTGCCTTCATTGGCCGAGGCATTGAGTACAAGAGTTGGGACGTCACGTTACAGTTGTACACAACGTTGGTGAGGCCGCATTTGGAGTACTGTGTGCAGTTCCGGTCGCCGCACTACAGGAAAGACGTGATTAAACTAGGGAGGGTGCAGAAAAGATTCACAAGGATGTTTCCTGGTTTGGAGGGCTTGAGTTATAAAGAGAGATGGGATAGGCTGGGTCTGTTTTCCCTGGAGCAAAGGAGGCTGAGCGGGGACATGATAGAGGTTTATAAAATTATGAGAGACATAGATAGGGTAGATAGCCAAAGTCTGTTTCCCATGGTAGGGGTGACTAAAACTAGAGGGCATAGATTTAAGGTGAGAGGGAGGAGGTTGAAAGGGGATCAAAGGGGTACATTTTTCACACAAAGAATAGTGGGTATCTGGAATGAGCTGCCTGAGGAGGTGGTGGAGGCAGGAACAGTAGCGACATTTAAGAGGCATCTGGACAGATACTAGAATGAGCAAGGCACAGAGGGATATGGAATTAATGCAGGCAGATGGGATTAGTATAGATATGCATTATGGTCGGCATGGACGCGGTGGACCGAAGGGCCTGTTTCTATGCTGTACGACTCTATGACACAAAAGGGTATTTTTTGAATAATGTGCCAGGGAATACACCTTTGCTTCTGTATTTCAATTAAGTGCCCTGGTATTCAGCTGACAACACACAGAGTCACAGTCATAGAGTTTTACAGCACAGAAACAGGCCCTTCGGGTCAACGCTCCTGCACTGGCCATCAAGCACCCGTCCTAACTAATCCCATTTCCCTGCACTTGGCCCGTAGCCTTTGTATGTTATGGCGATTCTATTGCTCATCTAAATACGTCTTGAATGTCGTGAGTGTTCCTGCCTCGACCATCCCTTCAGGCAGTGTGCTCCAGATTCCAACCACCCTCTGGGTGAAAAAATTCTTCCTCAACTCCCCTCTAAACCTCCTGCCCCTTGTCTTAAATCTATGCCCCCTAGTTATTGATCTCTCCGCTAAGGGAAAAAGTTTCTTCCTATCTATCCTATCAATGCCCCTCATAATTTTGTATACCTCAATCAGATCCGCCCTCAGCCTTCTCTGCTCCAAGGAAAACAACCCCAGCCTATCCAGCCTCTCTTCATAACTAAAATGCTCCAGCTCAGGCAACATCCTGGTGAATCTCCTCTGCATCCTCTCCATTGTAATCACATCCTTCCTATAGTGTGGTGACCATAACTGTACACAGTACTCCAGCTGTGGCCTAACCAGTGTTTTATACAGCTCCATCATAACCTCCCTGCTCTTATATTATATGCCTCGGTTAATAAAGAGCAATTTTTCTTTTTACAGCACAGGGGGCCATTTGGCCCATTGAGTCCATGCTGGCTCTCCACAGAGCTATGCAGTCAGCCCCGCTCTCCACTTGATCCCTGTAGCCCTGAAAGTCTATTTCTCTCAAGTGGCCATCCAACTTCCTCTTGCAGTCATTGATCATTTCCACTTCCACCACACTTGTGGGAAGCGAATTCCAGGTCATTACCACCAGCTGCATAAAAATGTACTTCCTCATATTTCCCCTGCATCTTTTGCCCAGAACCTTCAATCTGTGTCCCCTAGTCCTTGTACCATTTGTTAATGGGAACAGTTTTTTCCTTGTTTAACTTATCTAAGCCTGTCATTATCTTGTACACTTCTATTAAATCTCCCCTCAATCTCCTTCGTTCTAAGGAGAACAAACCCAGCTTTTCAAACCTAACCTTGTAACTAAAATCCTCTATCCCTGGAACCATTCTGGTAAATCTCCTCTGCACCCTCTCAAGGACCCTCACATCCTGACTAAAGTGTGGTGACCAGAACTGGACACAATACTCCAGTTGGGGCCTAGCCAGTGCTTTATAAAGGTTTTGAAAACTTCCCTGCTTTTGTACTCGATGCCTCTATTTATGAAGCCCAAGATCCCTTGAATAACCACTCTCTCAATATGTCTTGCCACCTTCAAAGATCTATGCACGTGCACCCCCTGGTCCCTCTGTTCCTGCACACTCTTTAGAACTGTGCCATTAAGTATATATTGGCTCTCCCTATTCCTTCTGCCAAAATCCATCACCTTACACTTGTCAGTATTAAATTCTGCCACCTCTCTGCCCATTCTGCTAGCCGACCTATGTCCTGTTGCAGGTGATTCATATTCTCACCTTTTGCTGCACCTCCAAGTTTGGTGTTGTCAGCAAATTTTGAAATTCTACTCTGAATTCCAAGATACAAATAATTTATGTGTAGCAAAAAAAGCAGTGGTCGCAGCACTGACCCTTGGGGAACACCACTGTCTACCATCTGCTAGTCTGAAAAGCAACCATTTACTACGATTTGCTGTTTTCCGTCCTTCAGCCAATTTTTTATCCAATTGGACACTGACACTCAGATTACATGAGCCTCAATTTTGTTAACCAGCCTTTTATGTGGTACTTTATCAAATGCTTTCTTAAAATCCATAAAAACAACATCCACCACATTCCCTTCATCAACTTTCTCTGTTATTTCAGCAAAAAATTCAATTAGATTAGTAGACTTAGCTTTGCTGACCTTGTCATTAAAGTCATTAAATGACTTCCAGCAATGCAAGTTAATCCGTGGGATTATGGAGGCTCCACTCAGTCCACTCACACATACCCCTCCTTCCACATCAATTATGCTGCTGCACATGATGGTTTCTTCTCAGTTTCTCTAACAGAGGGAGCAATCATTCTCTATTTTTGGACAGTAGCATTTCATCAACAGCCTCTGAGAAGTTAAATGCTCACCTTTTTCCTTCTGTTGCATCAGCCATTTCATGCCCGATTGAAAGATCCTACTCACTCCTTTAATTGTTTTCAGCCTTTTAAATGTAAATGTTGAATTTAGGCTTGCCCTCCCTACTGCATATCTGGTCTATGCTGGAAGGACTCAGGGTCTTGTCCCACCAGCATTACTGAAACTAGATAACCCCAGGATTTTGTCCTGTTATGATATTTCAGTAAACTTATGTTCTAACTCACCATACTTAGGCTGCCACATCAGAGACTCTAATTGTGGGGTCAATGTAAGTAAACAGCCAAGTAAGACTGCCAGTTAGTGGCAAGTTATTTTTATTTTACTATTATTTCCATTCAGGATCTTGTTCTCATGCTGAAATACAACAGTAAAATTTATCCCGGGGGAAAATATTTGCGTAGTACTGTTAAATTCCTGTTGAGAACAAACTTGTGCAATTTTGCTTAAACATAAAGATTAAATTTATTACTTAAAGTCACACCTGAGCTTAGTTTAGTAAATAAATGGCTGTGATTTCCAGAAGGCATTTGATAAGGAAAAACATCAAAGATTATTGCAGAAAATAAAAGCTCATGGTGTAGGGGGTAACATTTTGGCATGGTTAGAAGATTGTTTCCTGTTAGTTAGCCAGAGAGTAGGCATAAATGGGTAATTTTCTGGTTGGCAAGATGTAATGAGTGGTGTGACACAGGGATCAGTGCTGGGACCTCAACTTCTTACAATTTATATAAATGACTTAGATGAAGGGACTGAAGGTATGGTTGCTAAATTTGCTGATGACACAAAGATAGGTAGGAAAGTAAGCTGTGAACAGGACATAAGGAGGCTACAAAGTGATATAGATAGGTTAAGAGAGTGGGCAAAGATCTGGCAAATGGAGTATAATGTGGGAAAATGTGAAATTTTGACAGGAAGAATAAAAAAGATAAAAAAAATTATCTAAATGGTGAGAGATTGCAGAGTTCTGAGATGCAGAGGGATTTGGGTGTCCTAGTGCATGAATCGCAAAAGGTTAGTATGCAGGTACAGCAAGTAATTAGGAAAGCTAATTGAATGTCATAATTTATTGTGAGGGGAACTGAATACAAAAGTAGGGAGATTATGCTTCAGTTATACATGACATTGGTAAGACCACATCTGGAGTACTGTGTACAGTTTTGGTCTCCTTATTTGAGGAAGGATGTAAATGCATTGGAAGCAGTTCAGAGAAGGTTTATGTGACTAATACCTGGAATGGGCGGATTGTCTTATGAGGAAAGCTTGGACAGGCTTGGCTTGTATCTGCTGGAGTTTAGAAGAGTAAGAGGTGACTTGATTGAAAGGTATAAGATTCTGAGGGGTCTAGAGAGGATGGATGTGAAAAGGATGTGTCCTCTTGTGGAAGAATCTAGAACTAGGGGTCACTGTTTGAAAATAAGGGATTTCCAATTTAAGACAGAGATGAGGAGAAATCTTTTCTCTTAGAGGGTTGTGAGTTTTTCGAATTTTGTTTCTCAAAAGGCGATGGAAGCAGAATCTTTAAATATTTTTCAGGCAGAGGTAGATTGATCTTGATAAGCAAAGGGGTGGAAATGCAGACTTGAGGTTGCAATCAGATCAGCCATGATCTTTTGGAATGGCAGAGCAGGCTCAAGGGGCCGAGTGGCCTACTCCTGCTCCTAATTCGTATTTCATATGTGATTATACGGGCTCTGCTGCTGTCCTGGTTGTCCTAGGTCATGACACGGAAGTCTCATGAAGATAGTGGCATTACCAAAGTAAACCGTTTTTATTCATGAAATCCAGCAAATGAAAGAAAACAACAAAAACTGACATTTATGTAGTACTTTTAACACAGTAAAACATACCAAGGTACTTCACGGGAGCATTAACAAACAAAATTTGACACAAGCCACATAAGGAGGTATTAGGACAGATGACCAAAAGCATGGTCACAGTGGTAGGCTTTAAGGAGCGTTTTAAAGGAGTAGAGACAGGTAATGAGTCAGAAAGGTTTAGGGAGGCAATTCCAGATCTTTGGGCCTTGCCAGCTTAAGGCACGGCTTGCCAATGGTGGAGTGAAGAACATTGGGGATGAACTAGAGGCCGGAATTGGAAGACAGCAGAGATCTTGGAGGCAAGATGAGGTTACAAAGATAGGGAGTGGCATGGCCATGCAGTAATTTGAAAACAGGAATAAGGACTTTAAAATAAAATTGACCGGGAGCCAGTGTAGGTCAGTCAGCTGTCACATGTACAAGGAGTGTGACAATGAAAAAATTATGAACAAAATCCGAAGAGTTATAAAAACCGACTTTGTCTTTTTTTAAAAATGGACCTTTCTTTTAAAATGCAAATAATGTGCTCCCAAAATGACCAGCAAAGGAACAGGACTTCAAACTTACTGACAGCAACAAAGGAAAATCTTCAAAGCTAAAAGGTGTCAACTGTACCCATCCTACACCCATCCCAAAACATTCCAGAATGGGATGGGTTCTTCAGAAACAAAGAAGGTGCAAAGTAGCCACATCCTGGGCCATTGTGCAATCACCCTGGGAGACAGACCGCAGTATCTTCTACCCAGAGGCAAGATGTAACAGAGCTTTACCTGAAAAAAGCAGCCTAGAGAGAGAGATACCCCAAAAGCAGCATCCAAGAAGCTCATTTCCAACAAACCAGAAGGCACATGGCCTGCTGTATAATTCTACATCTACACCTATACAGCCGTAATCCACTGACTTCAACTGAACCTTCAACCAAAGGGAGAAATCTAGAATCACTAGAGACCTGCAACCGACGAGAACATGACTTCCAAGAGAATTCAACAGGTTACTATGACCACCTCCGCCCCGCACCCCAGCCCCGGAAACCTACCCCCACTTATAACTGCTTAGCCCTTTTTCCATCTCTGTCACTGTGTGTGTGTGTGTGTGTGTGTGTGTGTATGTGTGTGTGTGTGTGTGTGTGTATGCGGCGCACACGCATGCGAATGAATGCATGAGTGGATACAGTTGCAACAATTTCGGGATAAGTCATATTGATTAATAAGGAATTGATTTTCTGTTTTAAATCACAGAATCATTACAGTGCAGGAGGCCATTTGGCCCATCGTGTCCACACTGGCTCTCAAAGAGCAATTCCCTCAGTCCCATTCCCCTGCATTCTCCCCGTAACCCTGCACATTC
This sequence comes from Heterodontus francisci, assembly GCF_036365525.1. Classification (NCBI taxonomy): domain Eukaryota; kingdom Metazoa; phylum Chordata; class Chondrichthyes; order Heterodontiformes; family Heterodontidae; genus Heterodontus; species Heterodontus francisci. The sequence continues at coordinate 53,749,189 of NC_090388.1, read as the reverse complement.
TTCCTTTTCATATAACTGTCTAATTCCCTTTTGAATGCTTCAATTGAAACTGCCTCCACCATGTTCTCAGGCAGCACATTCCAGACCTTAACCACTTGCTGCATGAAAAAGATTTTCCTCATGTCACTTTTGCTTCTCTTACCAAATACTTTAAATCTGTGCCTTCTCGTTCTCGATCCTTTCACAAGTGGGAACAGTTTCTCTCCACCTACTCTGTCCAGACCCCTCATGATTTTGATTCTCTATCAAATCACCTCTCAGCCTTCTCTTCTCCAAGGAAAACAGTCCTAACTTCTCCAATCTAATCTTCATTACTGAAATTCCTCATTCCTGGAACCATTCTAGTGAATCTTTTCTGTACAAATCTCCAATGCCCTCACGTCTTTCCGAAAGTGCAGCGCCCAGAACTAGACACAATACTCCAGCTGAGGCTGAACTAATGTCTTATACAAGTTCAACATAACTTCCTTGCTCTTGTACTCTATGCCCCTATTAATAAAGCCCAGGATACTGTATGTTTTATTAACTGCTCTCTCAACCTGTCCTGCCACCTTCAATGACTTATGCACATATACACCTAGGTTCCTCTGTTCCTGCACCCCCTTTAGAATTGTACCCTTTATTCCATATTGTCTCTCCATGTTCTTCCCACCAAAGTGAATCACTTCACATTTCTCTGCATAGAACTTCATCTGCCTCCTGTCTGCTGATTCCACCAACTTATCTATGTCCTTTTGAAGTTCTATGCTATCCTCCTCAAAGTTCCCAATGCTTCCAAGTTTCGTAACATCTGCAAACTTTCAAATTGTGCCCTGTACATCAAGGTCTAGGTCATTAATATATATCAGGAAAAGCAAGGGTCCCAACACTGATCCCTGGGGAACTCCACTACAAATCTTCCTCCAGCCCAAAAAACATCCATTAACCACTACTCTTTGTTTCCTGTCACTCAGCCAATTTTGTATCCATGTTGCTACTGTCCCTTTTATTCCATGAGCTACAAGTTTGTTCACAAGTCGGTTGTGTGGCACTGTATCAAATGCCTTTTGAAAGTCCAGGTACACCACATCAACAGCATTACCCTCATCAACCCTCTCGGTTACCTCCTCAAAAAACTCCGGCAAGTTAATTCAACATAATTTTTCCTTCAGAAATCCATGCTGGCCTTCCTTAATTAATTCACATTTCTCCATGTGACTATTGATTTTGGCGCGAATTATTTTTTCTAGAAGTTTTCCCACCACTGAAGTTAAAATGACTGGCCTATAGTTTCTGGGCTTATCTTTACACCCTTATTTGAACAAGGGTGGAAGGTTTGCAATTCTCCAGTCCTCTGGCACCACCCCCCGAGTCTAAGAAAGACTTAAAAATTATGGCTTGTGCCTCTGTGATTTCCACCCTCAGTTTCCTTGGATGCATCTCATCTGGTCCTGGTGTTTTATCCACTTCAAGTACAGACAGCCTATCTAATACTTCCTCTTTATCAATTTTAAATCCCTCAAGTGTCTGACTTACCTCCTCTTTCAACATTGCCTGGGTTGTATCTTCTTCCTTCATAATGTCTTGCTAGACCCCCACCTGCCAAGAATGAGGCATATTAATTTTGCCATATGGACATTAAATTTCAAACTGTTGCTGAAGTGAAGAAAGGACTTGTTTAAATCTATCACCATGCCCTTGGCTGGAAAAACAGTTCTGCATACCAACAGCCAGTGCATAGAACTGGCTATTCCCTACTCCAATTTAACCCACCATGGACTTTGAGGAGCAGGTATTGTGTGTCCGAAGAGACATTACAGGGTCAGCTAAGACCAGAGAATCCACAAACAGACGTGGTCAGACCAGCTAGTCACATGACTAACCTGCCTGGCAACCTGGGTTTTTCTGAATTGTGCAAACAGTTTGAACTCAGAGTGTCTGTTTGTTCCTGGACTGAAAAGACCTCTCCTGGTTGGCTAGCCACAGCCTCTCTTTCTGCTCCCATTTATTTCTCACAAGCCTCTGGACCCCTGAGGACACATGAACTTCAAGAGAGAAAAGTCTCCTACATCGAACAAAGTTTAAGAAGAATACTGGGTGCCAACGAAAAGCAAGACTGACCTACAATCAAGGACTTTACAGTGAGCTTGAAGAACAACAACCAAAACCATCTTCAGATATTGCCTCAAACTTTTCCACTTTATTTCTTCTGCTCTTTTCTGTCTCTGCCTGCAGGTGAAGGGAACCCTAGACCCCTTTCTCACCTGGTCGTAACAGAAGTTTGGGTGCTAGCATCTGGAATTGATCCACTAGCAAATGAGAGAAATTGGAAGTGGGAAGCCAAATTGTTCCCAATTTTAAAAAGAGTAAGATTTCAATACAGATTTTCTTGTGGTTGTGTGTGCTTGAATACTAACAAATCTATGACTGAAGCTAGTGGCTCCCCAAGCCAGGATGAAGTAACTTGGGATAAGTTAAAAGCACTGTCTAAGGAGGAGTTGAGGAAAATGGATGAGAAGTGTGGGATCACTGTACGTGGCAAGGCTGGGAAGTCTGAACTCCTAACGCGAGTGGCCAACCATTTTTCCCTTGAATCTGAAGAAGCAGAAACAGGGTTAGAAGACGACTCTGACAGGGTATTGCTAGCAAAGATACAATTCGAAGAGAGGAAACTTGAATCAGAGGAGAGAAAGAAAGAAAGAGCCTTCCAGAAGGAATGTGAAGACAAAGAGAGGCAGGAGAGAGAGAGAAAGAACCTTCCAGAAAGAATGCAAAGAAAGAGAGCTGAAGCGGCTTGAGTTAACTAGGGGCGACAGAGAAACCCCAGTGAAAGCATGGCCAATGTGGAGGAGCGTAATTCAGGACTGGGTACAGAATTGTTAAAATGATCTCAACTAATCCCAAAATTCAATGAGAAAGATGTGAAAGTGTTTTTTGTGTCTTTTGAGAAACTGACAAGGCAGCTAAAATGACCAGCTGAGACCTGGCCTTTTTTATTACAAAGCAAGCTAACCGGAAAAGCCCAAGAGGTTATTCAAGTAGAGCTCAGCTATCAGAATCGCAGAGAAGTAATTCTGTTGGAGGAATTTAAACACTCTCTCCCACTCTCCATAAAGACCCATATAGAGGTGCAGCGGGTTCAGGGAGCCCGGCAAGCAGCCGTTCTGGCTGAAGAGTTTGCTTTAATTTATAAGTGGGTTTCCCAGGGGACAACCTTTCCTAGTCACCCTCACAAATCCGAAAAGGACCAAGGGTGGGAAGGTGATAGGAGCCCAAGTACTCCTGGGAGAGAAAGAAAAGCAGGAGACACAGGAGGTCCTCCTTTAGCCAAGAATGAAGGTGCTGTGAACAAGAGTGAGACCCGGAGACCTGTATGCTTCCATTGTAATAAGGCAGGTCATCTAAAAGCAGACTGCTGGAGATTCAAGGGAAAACCTGTAGGGTTAATCATGCCACATCCGCTCAGTGAAGAAGGAATCCTGGAGGAGAGCACAACAGCTTTAACTGCAGTAAGAGTGAGGCCCAGGAAGTTTACGACTGCAAGTGCAGGAAAATTTAATAGGATTCCTGAAGGTTATCAGGGTTTTGTGTCTGAAGGGAGAGTAAACCCACACCCCTCGAGTGGGGCAAGCAAACCCATAGTAATCCTTAGGGACACAGGGGCCACTAGATCCCTTTTACTGGGAAAAAGCCTGAACCTTTCCCAAAGAGAGTGCAGTGAACACCAGAATGGTGGTGAATGGTATTGGAGTGCAGTGTATTCCTGTACCTGTACACCGGGTGCACCTGGAGTGCGACCTAGTTTCAGTGACGATAGGGATTGTCCCTAGTTTGCCTGTGAACGGGGTTGACCTACTCCTAGGTAATGATCTGGCGGGGGTGAAGGTGGTAGCACCCCCAGTAGTAAAAGAGAGACCGCAGCAGGTCAGAGAGACAGGGCAGTGGCAAGAGACAGGGCCATGCAAGGAGACAGTCCCTGCAGTTTCCCTGAATGTGCAATGAGTGAGGCCATGATCAAACCAGCTCTCCCAGAGGAGACTGCATTGGCACTGCAGGCAGATGACCATGAGATCTATCTTTCTGAGACTTTCTTTGGGAAATTAGAAGACCCAGGGAATTAATTTTCCTTAGGTGAGGCTCAGCGAGCCGACCCAGTATTGCGAGAGTTAGCACAGGCTGCCCTGTCTGCAAGTGAAGCAGAGGGAGTCCCTGATTGCTACTATTTAAAGAATGAGATACTGATGAGGAAATGGAGTTCTCCTCACAGACCTGAGAGCAAGGAGCAGGCAGTAGTTCACCAGTTAGTGATGCCGCAGAGGTACCAGAGAAAAATATTAAGAAGGGCCCACAAGACTACAGTGGCTGTATATGCTGCTATACTAAAGACCAAAGCCCGCATAAGACTGCAGTTTGTCTGGCCAAAACTCCACAAAGATGTGGTGCAGTACTGCAGGAGTTGCCACATGTGCCAGGTTGAGGGAAAACGCCAAACTACAGTGAAACCTGCACCCCTAAGTCCTGTTCGGAGGACCCTCCAGCAGAGGGCTGGTGAACTGTAAGGGACCAAGCCGAGAACAAAAGGGAACAGGCAGGCACAAGGCAAGCAAAAAGTTAGAAAGGGAAGGGGAAAAAGCGACCCAAGAGAGCAGGTTAAAGGAAGTCTGGGAGGAATCCCGGATGAAAACCCTTACTGTCCTGTCAACCAACCCTGAATAATTTGAAAGGTTAGACGCCACATCCTCCTATGTAAATGCAGACACTAGAAGCACCCCATCAGAGTTGCTAACAGCATTTACAGGAACCTGCAGAGACAAAGAAAGATCTCTAGGGGGCAGAGAAACCATGATAGTGATGCCTCACCTAGTCGAAGTGACACATAGACGTGCAGTAGAGTCTGCACAAATACCTGTAGGCAGGAGTGTCCCAGAGGACAAAGGGGAGATGAGCAAAGAATCCTTCCCCACAGTCTGAAAAAAAGAGAACCACCCATCCCCTGAAATCAAAAGCCTTTGCATTACTCAGCAAAGCACTGAAAGAGAGTTCAGGATAGACCCGCCCACTGCTGACTTTCCTGAGAAAAAACAAAATCTAACTTAGGGCTAATTAAATCTAACCCTCCACCGCCACCCCCTTCCCCCCCCCGCCCTTTGCAGACCTCAACAGGAACAAAGACTGGAGGCACTCATGGAAATGGGTAAACAGGAGAAAAACTTCCCCAAAGAACCACATATTTATTGGAACGCCAAAAAGGGGTAGTTACAGCAGCACTTCCACCAAAAAATGACAGGCTGTAATAAGTTTTAGGATTTATGAATGAATGTGAATGAATGAGAGAGAGACACATGCTTTTTTCCTGTATATTATCATTTGTCTCTCAACTCATTTTAATGAAATACGCTTTTTTACAAAATGCATTTCATTCCGCTGGGTGTGGGCATGTCATACTGGGCTCCCACCTGCCAAACATGAGGCATATTAATTTTGCCTTATGGGCATTAAATTGCAAATTGATTCTGGGAAGGAGAGAAGGTTTGTTTCAAGGGCTACAAGACACTTGGATGGATGACATTTGCATACCAATGGAGACAAGAGAGGTTACTTCCCTTATCCATTTAACCTAAAATGGACTTTGATCACCAGGTCCTGTGTGTAAGAAGAGACATTCGAGGGTCTGTGTGGACTGGCAAATCCTCAAACAGATGTGGTTAAACCAGTTGGTCACGTGACAAACCTGCTGGCCAACTTGGGAGTTTTTGAATTGTGCACAGACAGTTTTTGAACTCAGAGAGAATGTTTGTCCTGGACTGAGAAGGCTTCTCCTGTATGTACCCATCTATTTCTCACAAGCCTCTGGGCCCACTGAGGACACATAAACCTCAAGAGAGAAAAGTCTCCTACATTGAACAAGGTTTAAGAAGAATACTAGGCCCCAATGAAAAGCAAGACCTACCTACAATCAAGGACTCTACAGCGAGCTTGAAGAACAGTAACCAAAACCATCTTCAGATATTGCCTCAAACATTTCCACTTTATTTCTTCTACTCTTTCTGTCTCTATCTGCATGTGTGTATCACGTATGCATGCTAGTGTGGGCACGTCGCGTATCCGTAGGCGATAACCGAATTAGAGTATAGGTTTAATAAAGTGCAAACTTTCTTCTTTAAACCTAAGAAAACCTGTTTGGCTGGTTTCTTTGCCTTACAATTAGAAAGCTGTGAACAAGGATTCACTAAGGGGGAGCTAAAAAAAAACGGCGTGTTTAAAATTAAACCCTGTAAGACCAGGTGAAGGCTGAGAGGGAACCCTAGGTCCCTTTCTCACCTGGTCATAGCACAGACATTTACAAACGAACATATGAATTAGGAACAGGAGTAGGCCACTCAGCCCTTTGAGCCTGCTCTGCCATTCAATAATTTCATGGCTGAACTGATTACTCCACATTTCCAACTACCCCCGATAACCTTCCACCCCCTTGACAAGGATCTATCCACCTCTGCCTTAAATATATTCAAAGACTCTGTTTCCACTGCCTTTAGAGGAAGAGAATTCCAAAGACTCACGACCCTCCAGGAGAAAACATTTCTCCTCAGCTCTGTCTTAAATGGGCGACCACTAGTTCCTTTACTATTTTAAACGTTAGGATTAGAATGGACTGTAATCACTTACCAGATACTTACCAAACAGATAGCTTCTTCCCTGCTCTCTCTGTTGATTGTGACGTCACTCTGATGTCACTTTTCGATTTTTCCCTGCTCCGCTCCGGCCGTGCTCCTCTCTCTCATTCTGTCTCCAGTCTCCGACTCTGGGCTTTTGGCACGATTTTTCAACCTCCGCTCCCGACATGCTCCTCCCTCTCTCAGGAATCATTCTAGTGAACCTTTGTTGCACCCCTCTAAGGCAAGTACGTCCTTCCTTAGGTAAGGAGACTAAAACTGAACACAGTGCTCCATGTGTGGTCTCGCCAAATCCCTAGATAATTGCAGCTAGATTTCTTTCGAACCATCAAACAATTATGGCACAAAAGGAGGCCATTCAGCCCAGTGTATCCGTGCTGGCCAAAAAAACTAGCCCGCCCAATTTAATCCCACTTTCCAGCACCTGGCCCATAGCCTTGCAGGTTACAGCACTTCAGGTACTTGTCAAGGTACCTTTTAAAAGAATTGAGGGTTTCTGCCTCCACCACCATTCCTGGCAGCGAATTCCAGACACCCACCAACCTCTGGGTGAAAACGTTTTTCCTCATATCCCCTCTAATCCTTCTACCAATCGCCTTACATCTGTGCACCCTCGTAACTGACCTCCCCAATAGGGGAAACAGGTCCTTCCTGTCTACCCTATTTAGGCCCCTCATAATCTTGTACACCTCAATTAAATCTCCCCTCAGCCTCCTCTGTTCCAGGGAAAACAATCCTAGCCTATCCAATCTTTCCTCACAGCTGCAACTTCCAAGCCCTGGGAACATTCTTATAAATCTCCTCTGTACTCTCTCCAGAGCAATTGTGTCCTTCCTGTAATGTGGTGACCAGAACTGTACACAATACTCCAGCTGTAGCCTAACCAGCATTTTATACAGTTCCAGCATCACATCCCTGCTTTTGTATTCTATACCTCGGCCAATAAAGGAAAGCAATCCATATGCCTTCTTCACCACTCTATCTACCTGTCCTGCCACCTTCAGGGACCCATGGACATGCACTCCAAGGTCTCTCACTTTTTCTACCCCTCTCAATATCCTCCCTTTTTTGTGTATTCCCTTGCTTTATTTGTCCTCCCCAAATGCATTACCTCACACTTCTCTGGATTGAGTTCCATTTGCCACTTTCCCACCCACTCAACCAAACCATTGATATCATTCTGGAGTCTATGGCTATCCTCTTCACTATCAACTACATGGCCAATCTTCGTGTGATCAGCAAATTTCCCAATCATGCTTCCCACATTTAAGTCCAGATCATTAATATATACCACAAACAGCAAGGGACCCAACACTGAGCCCTGTGGAACACCACAGGAAACAGCTTTCCATTTGCAAAAACATCCATCGACGACTACCCTTTGTTTTCTGCTGAGCCAATTCTTTTACTCCAACCCCTTGGCGATAAAGACCAACATACCATTTGCTGCAGATACCAATGGAGTTCCCACTTGCACCACGGTCATTGCAGTGCTAAATACGTAACCGCTTAGATGCAGGCAATTATTGCTACACCTTGGAAAGCCAGAAACTACTCTAGATGACTGAACTCAGATAGCTTCCAAAACAAGCAGAACCCACTGAAGTCCACATTTCAAGGTTTTGAAGCTGAGGAGAGGTATGAGTTGATTTTAAGTTCAGCAGGTTACTTATACTCCATTACCCCTTTTGTTTGCTCCTCCTCATTTATGCTCAAATATTCATCCGGTGCTCACTCGTCAAGCTTATTACTTAAGTTAGATGGGGTGGATGTTCCTGTACTGGTGATGCTGTGAAGTGCTGGCTTTTTCTGAAGCAAAGGGAGCTTTATATGGCTCCTAGGAGAAGCCCACAGAAACAAGAGGAACATATATTAAAATGCTGGCTGCATCACAGCCCTTGAATTAATATTTACATAACAAGAATTTGTGTCAAAAGCTAAAATTAAAGAATCATGGAATTTTACAGCACAGAAGAAAGCCATTCAGCCCATGGCACCTGTTCTGGCTCACTGAAAGAGCCATATATTTAGTTCCAGTCCAGTGCTCTTTAAGCAGAACAGTGCTGAAATGTTATAAATATCAGGAGCATGTAATGCAACACCTGACTGCTCATCATGTGTGTGTGTGTGTGAGAGAGAGTACATCAACATACAGCTACATTGTGACAGAAGGATTTTAAGCAACTACTTAAAGGGCCAAAGCAACACTTTAAAGGGAACAGTGATTCTCAAAATAGCTTTGCGTGATATAGTGAGCAGTGTCCTGGCAGAATAACAGGTTCACAGATGCTTAGGAAGGGGTGGGGGGGGTTGTTTTTTTTTATTCATTCATGGGATGTGAGCATCGCTGGCTTGGCCAGCATTTATTGCCCATCCCTAATTGCCCTCGAGAAGGTGGTGGTAAGCTGCCTTCTTGAACTGCTGCAGTCCATGTGGGGTAGATACACACAGTGCTGTTAGGAAGGGAGTTCCAGGATTTTGACCCAGCAACAGTGAAGGAACGGCTATATAGTTCCAAGTCAGGATGGTGTGTGGCTTGGAGGAGAACTTGCAGGTGATGGTGTTCCCATGCATCTCCTGCCCCTGTCCTTCTAGGTGGTGGGAGCCTTGGTACGTTGCTGCAGTGCATCTTGTAGATGGTACACACTGCTGCCACATGTGCGTCGATGGTGGAGGGAGTGAATGTTGAAGGTGGTGAATGGAGTGCCAACCAAGCAGCTGCTTTGTCCTGGATGGTGTTGAGCTTCTTGAATGTTGTTGGAGCTGCACCCATCCAGGCAAACGGAGAGTATTCCATCACACTCCTGACTTGTGGCTTGTAGATGGTTGTTATGGCCAAGTGAGAAAGGTGTCTAGGGGTCCCTTTTAGCCTTCACCTGGTCTTATTGCAACAGGTTTATGTTTTTAAACACACTGTGTTTTGAGCTCCCCATTAGTGAATCCTTGTTCACCGCTTTCCAATTTTAAGGCAAAGAAATAAGCACAAACAGGCCTTCTTAGGTTTAAAGAAGAAAAGTGAAATTTATTCAAACTTTAATTCGGTTAATACCTACGGATACATGCCGCACCCCACGCTAGCATGCATACATAATATGCACATGCAAATAGAGACAGAAAAGAGAAAAAAAAAAGTGGGTTGAGGAAATATTAGAAGCGTTTCTTGTTACTCTGCTTGGAACTCACTGTAGTCCTTTTGTAGGTAGTCTTGCTTTTTGTTGAGGCCCAGTATTCTTCTTAAACCTTGTTCACTGCAGGAGACTTTTCTCTCTTGGGGTTCACGTGTTTTCAATGGGTCTTCAGTTTCGTGAGAAAAAGATGGGAGTAGACAGGACAGAGATGTTCTCAGTCCAGGGGCAAAGAGCTTTCGGAGTTCAAATTCTCTGTGGCAAGTTCAAATTCCAAAAAAACCAACAGCCAGTTAGTCATGTGACTAAACTGGTCTGACCACGTCTGTTTGTATATTCGGCCATCCTAGCAGTCAACCTGGAATGCTAGCCTCTCCACCTTCAATGTCTGGTAATCAAAAGTCCATTGTGGATTAAATTGGAGCAGAGAGCGACTCCCTTGTCCTCTCCAAGCACCGTCTGTTACTATGCAAATCTCTTTCCAGTCAGGGCTTGGCAACCCCTTGTAATAGGCCTTCTTTTCTTACCAGTAACAATTTTAAAATTTAATGTTCATGTGGCGAAATACCTGTGTGCCTCATTCTTGGCAGGTGGGGGCCCACATGACATGGTGGACAGGCTTTGGAGAATCAGGAGGTGAGTTACTCGCCGCAGGAATCCTAGCCTCTAACCTGCTCTTCTGCCATGGTATTTATATGGCTACTCCAGTTCAGTTTCTGGTCAATGGTAACCGGCAGGATGTTGATAGTGGGGGATTCAGCGATGGTAATGCCATTGAATGTCAAGGGGAGATGGTTAGATTCTCTCTTGTTGGAGATGGTCATTGCCTGGCACTTCTGTGGCATGAATGTTACTTACCACTTATCAGCCCAAGCCTGGATATTGTCCAGAACTTGCTGCATTTCTACACCGACTGCTTCAGTATCTGAAGAGTCGCAAATGGTGCCGAACATTGTGCAATCATCAGTGAACATCCCCACTTTTGACCTTATAATTGAAGGCAGGTCATTGATGAAGCAGCTGAAGATGGTTGGGCCTAGGACACTACCCTGAGGAACTCCTGCAGTGATGTCCTGGAGTGGAGATGATTGACCTCCAACAACCATAACCATCTTCCTTTGCGATAGGCATGACTCCAACCAGCAGAGATTTCTCCCCAATTCCCACTGACTCCAGTTTTGATAGGGCTCCTTGATGCCATACTCGGTCAAATGCTCCCTTGATGTCAAGGGCAGTCACTCTCACCTCACCTCTTAAGTTCAGCTCTTTTGTCCATGTTTGAAAAAAAGGCTGTAATAAGGTCAGGAGCTGAGTGGCCTTGGCGGAACCCAAACTGAGCGCCACTGAGCAGGTTATTGCTAAGCAAGTGCCGCTTGATGGCACTGTCAATGACACCTTCCATCACTTTACTGATGAGGCGGTAATTGGCCGGGTTGGATTTATCCTGCTTTTTGTGTACAGGACATACCTGGGCAATTTTCCACATTGCCGGATAGATGCCAGTGTTGTAGCTGTACTGAAACAGCTTGGTTGGGGGTGCGGCTAATTCTGGAGCACAAGTCTTCAGTACTATTGCCGGAATGTTGTCAGGGCCCATAGCCTTTTCAGTATTCAGTGCTTGCCTTATTAGGCATTTCAAAGCAACTTTCCCACAGGAAAGTGTACCAAGGAGGAGGTGATGCACAGGATAAAGGCTGTCTCAAACAGAGTACTTGCAAGCAGTTAAGAAAGAAGGATGGCATTCAGGAAACATCTACCAAGGTAAGGATGCCCATTTGTATCTTATGCTAAATATACATGCTTCAAAACGCTTCCTTGCACTGTTATATATTAACTGCTGCTCATGCAAAGCACTGAAACTACCTTATAATTCTTTCAATGTAAATTTATACTTCAGCAGGGCACATATGCAATATGTAACTTGAAACGTTAAACTTTGTCACACTGTACATAGTCCTCCATGTGTGGTCTCACCAAAGCCCCAAGTAACTGCAGCTAGACTTCAATGGGTTTTGCTTGTTCTGGAAGCTGAGTTTAATAATCTCCTGGAGTAATTTCTGGCTTTCCAAGGTGTAGCAAACATTTCCTGCATCTCACCAGTTACGTATTTAACACTGCAATGACCGTGGTGCAGGTGGGAACTCCATGGGTATCTGCAGCAAATGATATGTTAGCCTTTATTATAAAGGGATTGGAGTAAAAGATTAAGGAAGTCAAGCTGCAATTATATAGGGCTTTGGTGAGATCACACATGGAGCATTGTGTACAGTGTGACAAAGTTTAAAATTTCAAATTGCAGATTGAATTTGTGCCCTGAAGTATAAATATGCATTGAAAGAACTATAAGGTAGTTTCATTGCTTTGCATGAGCAGTGGTCATTGTGAAACAGTGCAAGGAAAGATTTTGAAGCATGTATATTTAGCATAAGATACAAGTGGGCATCCTTACCTTGGTAGATGTTTCCTGAAGGCCAACCTTCTTTCTTATCTGCTTGCAGGTACTCTGTTTGAGACAGCCTTTATCTTTTGCATCACCTCCTCCTAGGCACCACTTTCCCATGAGAAAACTGCCTTGAAATGCCAAATAAGGCAAGCACCCCAATTGCTCTCCCTCCCCTTCTCCTAAGCATCTTTAAATCTGTTATTCAGCCATGACACTGCTCACTATATCACAACAAAGCTATTTTGAGAATCAGCCTTCCCTTTAACGTGCTGCTTTGGCCCTTTAAGTAGTTGCTGTAGCAGTGATAAAAATTTCAGTTAATTCCAGAAGTACACTTGTCAGTGAACATCTCCATGACATCATCTGTAAAATGGGCTTGTGAATTTTCATTGAGAAAAATAAAGGCTGTTAAACTCCAGAAAGCTTGTTATGGAAGGATAACGCTGGAGCTTATCTTTACTCAGTTTCACATTTATTGTACTGAATAAAAGGAGTACAAACATGTAGCTCCTCACTCAAAACTCTCCACCAGTCTCAGTAAGTGTCTGCTTTTTATTGCGCAAGTAAGACCCCAATTAACACCCTCCACCTGCATATAATCAAACAATTGATACACAATTAACAGATTCCCTTCTTTTATCATACAACATGGATTAATATGCTCAAGCAACAATTCCAAATAAATTCTATGTTATGAGCAAATTATTAACATGCTCAAAGAACATTTCAGAATAAATCAAGGTAAATTCCGTGTTGGGTACAAAGTACTACATTGTGAGACGCCCCTCCTCTCGCACCCCTCACAGTTTCTTTGTACTGACATTTCTTTTTGTGAAACAATGCTGATGACTTGCATATACCCATTTAAGTTTGGAGATTTCCTTTCTCTCCAGCATTTGTTTCAATCCAGCAAGGTCAGTACATAGTCATTTCTCACTCGCACTTTTTGTAGAGTGTACATTGTCCCACAAAGAACGATTATCCACATAAAATTCGATGGGTATCCTATCTTCAGTATGTCCCTCGTTCAGAATTTCATTCAAAATATTTGATAAATAGAACCCCAAATCCACTCCTCCATAAGACCCAGTGTTTCCGCACTAAGGTGCTTTTAACGGTTCATTTTATTTTCCTAACGTTCCAAGCTAAAGGACAACATTTCCCATTTCATTATTAGAAATATTACGAAACCAGCTGCACTCGAATACCCATCAGGAAGATTAGCATCACTAAAAATTATTAGCTTCATGTTATTTGGGTCATCTAAGGATGGGAACTTCAAAACACATATCTTCAGATTTAGTTTTTTTAATGTTTTATTTTCCCTTAAAACATTCTCAACTTTTGGATGTTTCATCATTGTGCTAACTCCAGCACATCAAAGCTAGCATCAGGCCTAGTCTGAGAGCACAACCAATTGACTTTTATTTTATTTATTTTATTTAGAGATCCAGCACTGAAACAGGGCCTTCGGCCCACCGAGTCTGTGCCGACCAACAGCCACCCATTTATACTAATCCTACATTAATCCCATATTCCCTACCACATCCCTACCATTCTCCTACCACCTACCTACACTAGGGGCAATTTACAATGGCCAATTTACCTATCAACCTGCAAGTCTTTGGCTGTGGGAGGAAACCGGAGCACCCGGCGGAAACTCACACAGTCACAGGGATAACTTGCAAACTCCGCACAGACAGTACTCAGAACTGAACCCGGGTCGCTGGAGCTGTGAGGCTGCGGTGCTAACCACTGCACCACTGTGCCGCCCGAATTGTCCAATCAAGCTTCGTAATTGCTCAGTCAGATATATCATCATCTTTCTGTGATGATCGAACACGATTAACCGGGATGGGAGTAACACTCTCGAAATAGGATTGTTGATTGTAAGTTATTCCAGACTTAGTCTGCTTAATATCTAAAGCAATATATTTAACAGCCCCACAAGCCTGATTCCCAATCTTAAATTCGGCCCTAACCTTCATTAAATAACATATTTCTCAAAATCCGCAGTACCACCCCATAAGAAATCATCAACGTGCATCCTGAAGATGCCTGAAAGTTTCCCTTTATGATAGCAATAAAACATTGCAGGATCTGCTTTTAGTTGAACGCAAGCAATTTTCAACAAAACAGATCTCACTGAGAAATACCACACCCTGGAAGCATCATTAATGCCAAAGACATATTTGTTCAGTTTCCATAGTTTTCCTTCTGCATTTGCTGCCTCTTTGGGTGGTTTCAGAAACACTTCTCTCTGAAAAGTATCACCCTGCAGAAATGTGGCTTCTATGTCAATGGATCTACATTCCCATGAATATGGGGTCAAAAGAGCTAAAAAGATTTTCAAGATTACTTTTCCAGCTGTAGGGGAGTCCACTCTAACATCGGTATCACCCAGTTGCTCTTCAAAACCCTTTGCAAAGAGCCTCTCTTTAGCCTTATTAGTTTAATCAGGAAGGACTTTTTCAGTACAAATCCATCGATGTGGCAAGGCTGGCTGTCCCCTATCTGGTACCTCAGAATAAACATCAAACTCTCTCCAACTCTCTAAATCCTTGTTTTGCTTCTCTTATTAGTTTATCTTCAAGTTTATTGGCAGCCATTAAGACTTCACAATCATGAGGACATCTGCTTCTAGTTCTATTCCGAGACTGCTCTCTAGCCTTCGCTTCATTGTGGAATCTGCTCAAACTACTGCATTTATTAGCACTTTGATGTCTTACGAGACTACTGTTAGAAGATCTCCCCCGCACATTATTGGAGGCTCTTTCTCCAGTACGTGATCGCTTCCTTATGCAAGAGTCACTT
This sequence comes from Heterodontus francisci, assembly GCF_036365525.1. NCBI lineage: Eukaryota > Metazoa > Chordata > Chondrichthyes > Heterodontiformes > Heterodontidae > Heterodontus > Heterodontus francisci. The sequence goes on along the minus strand of NC_090388.1, from coordinate 53,734,154 downwards.
CCAGACCCACGATTAGAACTTGCATTGCGCTTTCTTACCCTCCACTCTTTCACCCCATTCTGCCAGTCCATGGACCTTGCTTCTTGGCCATCATCTTGAACATTTAATCAATATTTAAACTTCACTGTAGATTTTCCTGCACGCCCCACAATTGTTGCATCCTTCCATCTTACTCGGGGCAACTGTCCTTTGATGCAATAGCTCTTTCTTGAGCATCACGATCCCTCGCATTACTATCCAACCCTTAATCTACCTCATTTTGTTTCTCAGGACCTTCATCACAAAACACAAGTATTTGAGGTACAAAGTGCATCGTTTCCCTCTACCAACTGCTCAGTAATTAACCCCGATTAATCGTGAGGAGTTAACCTTAACAGTTTGATTTCCATGCTTGATAACTACCGTTTTACCATCGTGACAGATTACCTTACCAGCGCCCTTCCATTCCCTATGACCCTCTCTTTTATAATACACCAAATCTCCTGAATTAATTTCCGCCTCAGATGGCCTTATATGATGTCTCAGAGCTCTCAGCCTTGATGAAAGCCCATCTCCCTACATATAAAGTATTCAAATGTGCAGAAAAGAAATTAAACTAATTGTACTGTCTTCTGGAGCAGGAGGACTGTCACACAGTACAGAAGACAATTTGGGATTCTGCCCACAGACCAATTAATAGGGACTATATCCTCCAACCATCTGAAGCGAATTCTTCGCATGAACTGCCCATGCCAGGACAGTTATCAACTTGCAGTCTGGCTGGTCAGCTAAGATTTTATGCAGCATTTCATCAACTACTGCGTGACTTCTTTCATGGAGCCCATTGCTGAAAGGACTTTCAGCTGCAGTATTCATAACCATAATGTTCATCTTTTCACACATCTCTGGCAAATTCCCCAGAATTATAGAAATTTAGCTGGTGCCCCAAGTCCAGTCCCTACCCATTTCTCCATAGTTTTGTCCTTGCTATTTATTATTGTAGAAAGACTAAATCTCGTTGCTAGGTCTATAAAATGTAGAATGAAAATATTCTTGTCCTTGTATCATACCTTTAAATCCATGGCAACTACCTCATTAAAGTCGCGTGCCAATGGAAGGCTTACAATAAGATGTGATGGTGTCCTCCAATACTTTTTACAGATTTCACACTTTTCACTAATCTCTTCTGTTATCCTCGTATACTCTTCGGCAATCACACCTACACCCTTTAGCAGGGTTTTTAATCTCTGACAAGAATTTTTCTTTCCTTTCCTTTCTTTGGCCTCCTTGTCTCTCGAGACAATGGGTAAGTGCCTGGAGGTGGTGAGTGGTTTGTGGAGCAGCGCCTGGAGTGGCTATAAAGGCCAATACTAGAGTGACAGACTCTTCTACAGGTGTTGCAGATAAAATTGGTTGTCAGGGCTGTTTCGCAGTTGGCTCTCCCCTTGCGCTTTTGTCTTTTTTCCTGTCAACTGCTAAGTCTCTTCGACTCGAATCGTCGACTCTTCGACAAGAATGGTGAGCAAATTATCTGTGTAACTTTAAGACAATTTGATTTTTATCTCTCTGATTCTTAACACCTAATGCCATTAATATTTCTTTAACACTCTGACGAGAAACATCAGGTTTTGTTAAGGGTATACAATTATGCCCTGACTGGGTGAACTGCAAATTCATCTACTTTCCAAAAACATGCCGTATCATGCTCCATATCAAGTTCATTTGTGCCTTTTTCATTGAAGGCTTTTTCAACAGTAAAGGTATCGCACTTTGAGACTACATCAGTACTGATAATGTGGCTTATTCCAGCTATTTTACATGGAATTACTACTCTCTTCAGTGACTTCAATGTGTTGTCATCACCAAACTTAAAGCTGGTAGCACTTTTATACTCCAGAACCTTGCGTCGATCCTCACTACTAAGTGAATCCCAATAACATTGTAACCCATCAGTTCCACATACTGTCGACATGCAAGCACTATCCAATACAGCACAGTTGAACGAAGCCACAACTAACACATTCATTACAGGACTAAAACTCTTTGTGACTAGCACAATTCGTTCATATTCATCAGTATCTTCCTCTTCTGCCTTTGAATTCTCTGCGTCGTGTGCTATTTCAAGGACTCTGCTCCCCCACTAAGGGCAGTTCATTGCATAATGATGCTTTGAGTCAAATCTAAAGCATCTATTCACTGTTCCTTGGGCATTCCTGGGATTCATTTGCCTATGATTTCTGTTCCAATTCTGTCTTCCACTGTAATAGTCAGACCTGCTAAAGGTGCTTTCATCCTCATTCCTCCTGTCTTTTACTCTTGCAATGTACTTATGCCTGATTCCAGTATCTGGACCATTTTGAAATCTAGCAAATATTGAGTCCTCCATTCTTTGTGTCACTGCAGAATGCCCTGCTTGTTCTACCAGGGCTGCAGGAAATGACTGTTTCCCCAGGAATTTGATCCAACATTTGATCCAACAGGGAGTCTTTGTCCAAGAACAGAACCCCAGTTAGAACCAAGAGCCTGTCCAGATGCAACACCCAAGCACAGTCTCGCAATTTAATTGCTAGCACTGAACCAGGGATCTCCAAATTGAATTTTCTCAATACAGTCTGTTGAAGTCCATGATATATTCCTCCATTAACTAACCATCTGTTTTTCAAAATCTCTCAAAGTCTGACCATGTATCATATGCTTTCAATAGGTCATCTTTCTTGTAAATTTCATCCAAGAATTCTAACAGAAGATCCACCTTTCATGAGTATCCAACTGATGAGCACTTTACACTTTACTTCTGATTTTACTTCTGGTAATGTTACGACCAGGTGAGAAAGGTGTCTACGGATCCCTTTCAGCCTTCACCTGGTCTTACTGTAACAGGGTTTAATTTTGAACAGACCGTGTTTTGAGCTCCCCCTTGGTGAACTCTTGTTCACCGCTTTCCAGTTATAATGCAAAGAAATGACCACAAACAGGCTTTCTTAGGTTTAAAGAAGAAAAGTGAAATTTATTAAAAACTCTAATTCGGTTAACACCTACAGATGCACAACGCGCCCACGCTAGCATGCATATGTGATACACACATGCAGATAGGGACAGGAAAGGGCAGAATAAAAATAAAGTGGAGAGGTTTTAGGCAATATCTGAAGAGTTTCTTGTTCTTTGAGCTCAGTGTAGAGTCCTTTTGTAGGTAGTTCTTGCTTGTAGGTAATTCTTGCTTTTCGTTGGGGCCCAGTATTCTTCTTAAACCTTGTTCACTGTCGGAGACCTTTCTCTCTTGGGGTTCATGTGCCTTCAATGGATTCCAAAGCTGGTGAGAAAGAGATAAGAGCAGACAGGAGAGAGATGTTCTCAATCCAGGAGCTTTCTGTCTTCAAATTCTCTGTGGCCAATTTAAAACTCTCAGTTCAAAACTCTGCAATAGCCAGTTAGTCATGTGACTAAACTAGTCTGACCACGTCTTCTGTGTATTGGGAGCAGGGACTGGTTCCTTTGTTGTTACCCTGTCTGCTAGTATGCAAAAATGTCTTTCCAGCGAGGGGCCTGGCAATTCCTTGTGATAGGCCCTCTTTTTTTCCCAGCAACAACTTGAAGTTTAATGTCCATGTGCATGTGGTGAAATTAATGTGCCTCCTTCTTGACAGGTGGGGGCCTGCATGTCAGTAGGAAGTGACAATGCCAAGGCCATACCTTGTTTCCTCTTTGGTAGAGTTGTAACCCACGTCCACATATCCACTTCATTCTTCCACTGATCATATGGCACTGAGAACATCAGAGGCTAATCATGTGCTGACAATATACATTTTTTTCTGCCATATTTTCCACAATAGCCCATGTGATTTTAGTTTTCTATGTCAAAAAAATCCTGGTTTCCAACCTTCAGCTTTAGGCAACCATCCTCTGCTGCCATGTTAATCTCCAGAAAGCTTGTTGTAGAAGGATAATGCTGGAGCCTATCTTTAGTCAGTTTCATATTTATTGTACAGAGTAAAAGGATTACAAACATGTGGAGGGTTTTGAGTGAGGAGCTACCAGTCTCAGTAAGTGTCTACTAAAAAGTGCTTAAATAAGACCCCAATTAACACCCTTCACCTGCATATAATCAAACAATTGATACACAGTTAACAGATTAACAAAGGCGTGCATTTATATAGCGCCTTTCACGACCACAGGTCTAAAAGTGCTTTACAGCCAATGCAGTACGGTTTTAAGTGTAGTCACGTGTTGTAATGTAGGCAGCCAATCTTTGCACAGCAAGCTCCCACAAACCACAATGTTATAATGACCAGATAATTTGCTTTTATGGTGTTGATTGAAGGATAAATAATGGCCAGGATTCCTGGGATATCTCCCCTGCTCTTCTTTGAAATCGTGCCATGGGATCTTGTCAGAGAAACTTCCAAGCCTGTTTGTGAAGAAGACACCTAGACTAGGATGCTTAGGTGGAGACTGTTTATTGCTTGCCACAAAGCTTACTTTTCCACTCCTAACAACACCCAGCCAGTGCTGGCTGGCTCCTCTTTATATAGACATTTGCGTACAATTAACCAATGAACACTCAACACCTGTTTGCCCTATTACCTGCAACTACTAGGTATTTAACATCCATTAACAAAACTTATTAGATACTAACACACCTGAGAGAGCAGACAAGGCCTCGGTTTAATGTCTCATCCGAAAGATGGCAACTCTGGCAGTGCAGCACTCCCTTAGTACTGCACGAGAGTGTCAGCCTTGATTTTTGTGCTCAAGTCTCATTAAGATGTTGTACTCCACAGCTAAATATATGAAGCATTTAGCATTTGTAATGTTCTGTGTTCTGTTAGCTACTGTACAAAATATTTAATCATTGATTACAAATTACTACTTTGGTAGTTTGTCATCCATTACAACAGTACCTGATATGACCACAGCATGAGGAAAACACACACTACAAATATACAGTAAAAATAGCATCTGTATATTGATGCTTGGTTGGGCTACCAAAGAGTAAGTCGATCCATGCAATCATATCACAGGAAGCAGTCAGTGTCTTCAGCAGAGGAGAAAAGGGGAAGGGATAAGATTAGCCAGGCAAGGAAAATAAACATTTCAAATGACAACAGACATTAAAAAAACTGAAATTAATCATAGTTGTTTACATTAGTTACATTATTACTGGAATTGTTTATAGCACCACTCTTAACCTCAATCCAGCAGCCAAAGTTATCTCACCAAAATGAAATTTTCCCTAACAATATACATCAAATCAATATGATAGGAAGGAAATTCAGTGAAGTTTTTTTATTAGGTCAAAATGCAGAAAATGCTATTAATGAACAAATATCTTCCTCGTTTCGGATGTGTGGATTTTGTTCATGTCAGTTTAAAATAAATTTCAGATGGTAGATTCTGTTTTGAATTACTGATAGCTAGAAAGTTGTAAATAGTGGAATTTAATGCAATCTGAACTCGCTAATATATTTTTCTTTTCCAAATATTTGGAAATCCATTTAATGAGTTATTGTTTGCCCATATGTTTGCATAATTGTATATCTGAATTGTTGTTTGTATATTTTTAATGTAATACAATTAAGAATTATCTGTTTGCCAGCTAAAACAACGAGTTGCATTTATATAGCGTCATTAACATAGTAAAAGATCCAAAGGTGCTTCACAGGGGCGTTATCAAACAAAATTTGACACAGAGCCACATAAGGAGATATTAGGACAGGTAACTAAATGTTTGGTCAAAGAGGTAGGTTTTACTGAGTGTCTTAAAGGATGAGAGAGAGAGAGACAAAGAGTATTAGGGAGGAATTCCAGAGATTAGGGCCTAAGCAGCTGAAGGCATGGGCGTCATTGGTGCTGCAAAGAAAATTGGAGATGCACAAGCAGCCAGAATTGGAGGAGTGAAGATATCTCAGAGGACTGTAGATCTGGAGAAGGTTACAGAGATAGGGTGGAGTGAGGATGTGGAGGGATTTGAAAACAAGGATGAGAATTTTAAAAGAAAAATTAACATTTCCTTACTAGTGGGATGGTATGACTCATTGCTTGCTTTCACCTCGGAAAAGAAAACTAATGGGATTTCAAAAATATATGCCCCTGCTACGCAGTAGTTTTAAAAACTACAAGGTTTTCAGTTTATAAACAAGAAATGCTGGAAATACTCAGCAGGTCTGGCAGCATCTGTGGAGAGAGAAGCAGAGTTAACGTTTCAGGTCAGTGACCCTTCATCAGAACTGACGAATACTTGTCAGTTCTGATGAAGGATCACTGACCTGAAATGCTAACTCTGCTTCTCTCTCCACAGATGCTGCCAGACCTGCTGAGTATTTCCAGCATTTCTTGTTGTTATTTCAGATTTCCAGTATCTGCAGTATTTTGCTTTTATTTTAAGGTTTGCAGTTTAGCGGTCCCCAGAGTTCAGGATTTAGTCAAGAGGAAGACCCTGTAATGTTGCCCTAATACTTAAATTGCACACATCACAATTCAAAGTAATCTAATTGGAAGAGGATTAGAGGTAGAAGGCAGGTAAAATTTACCAATCCAGAGGCGTTGTTAGTATCCAAACACATTTCTTGAAAAGGTTAATCCATCCATTGTGTTTTGCCTGAGGGCATGCCCTAACCCAAGTCTCAAATGAGATTCTTGAGCCACTTATTGGGGAACAGTAGCTGACGTAGTTTGCTAGTATCTTCCTCGTGGTTTTTATCTTTGGAGTGCCTTCTCCTAGCTGGGCTGCAACCAAGCCAGGATGATCCACCTACTAATTGTGATGGGAGCCACAAGCACATTGCAAGTACTTCTGTTGGACGTCAACCCAGTATTCAGAGCCGGCACCTAAGTCTCCACTCGCCAGAGCTGTCTGAGGTGGAGCCCAAACTCAAATCTTCTGACTCAGAAGTAGGATTACTCCCACTGAGCCATTAGTCACACCATTTAATTGTTTATGTTAATTGTATATCAATTGGTGGTTAATTGTATTCAGGTCTTGGACATTAACTGGGGACTGACCTGTGCTCAGATAATATCATGTAAATAAATGCTTGCAAGTGTATAAAGACTAGGCTCCAGTTCTACCCTTCACTGTCTGGCTATCTGAGTTGTAACATAGGAGCAGAGAATGGTTTCCTAAAGGTGAAAGTTGGAAACTATGACTTTATTTTGGACATGAAACAAAAATCCTAGTGGTCTTTATGGAAAATAAAGCAAGTTAAAATTATTGGGGTATGACTACTCTCCAGTGTTTTCAGAGTCTGAATCATGTGACCAGTGGAAGTGTGAGGCTGATGTGTGGACAGGAGTAATTATTCTACCAAAGAGAAAACAAGGTATGGCCTTGGCGTTGTTGCTTCCTGCATGAAGTAAAATCAAAAAGACAGTATTTTCTGAGATGGATGCCAGTCAGTTGGATAGTGGTGAATTCTAATAGAATTCCTGGATGAAATCTACAAGAAAGATGACCTGCTAAATGCCTATGAGGCTTGGTCAGAATTTGATTGTTTTCTGAAAACAGACAGTAATTCCATAGAAGAATATATCATGGACTTTAACAAATTGTACAAAACGTTGGCTAACGTCAATTTGTGGGTCCCTGGATCAGAATTACGAGATTATGCTAAGGTGTCTCATATGGACAGGCAATTGGTTCTAACTGCTGCCTGGTTCTCGGAAAAGGAGACTTTGTTGGATCAGATGTCTGTTGCCTTAAAATAATTTCTGGGAAAACGGTTATTCCCTTCCACGTTCATGAAACAAATGAGGCATTCCACTGTGAAACAAAGAACAGAAGACTCGATGGTTACCAGGTTTCAAGGTGGTCCAGATACCGGACACACACAATGCAAGGAAGAATTAAAGACAGACAGTATGGTAATGAAAGTTTGTATAGCAAATCCAGTTACATCAGCAGAGGACAAAATTGGAATAATAATGGGTGAATGGATCCCAGGAATGCCCAAGAAAAAGTTAATAGATGCTTTAGATGTAACTCTAGACATCATTATGCAATGAATTGCCCATGGGATGAGGCTAGGTCTTTGAAATGACTCATGAAGATATTTCCGAGGAAAAGGGTGAAGATCATGATGAAACTGAACAGATTATACTGATCACCAATGAGTTTCAATCCTGTGATAAATGTATTCTTTGTGGACTCCTTTAATTGTGTGGTATTAGATAGCACATTTGCTTCATGGTATGTGGCGTAGACTGATTAACATGTTATCTTGATTCACTAAGTAGTGATGATTGACACAAGGTTAAGCAATATAAAAGTACTACTTGCTTTAGGTTTGGCAGTAACACCACCTTTAGGTCACGAAGAAAGTTGTGATTTTATGCAAAATAGCTACAGTTAGCCATTTTATAAGCACTGATGTAGTGTCTCGTGAGCTATGTTCGGTGTTAAATAAACTTTCTATGAAAAATGCACAAATGAAACTTGACATGGAACATAATAAAACAATTCTTGGGAAATCAGTTGATCTGTTGTTTACCAAGTCAGGACATTATTGTATCCCCTTATCCTCTGACACTTCTTATCTGAGTGTTAATCAGGTGAGAAGGATGAGAGAAAAAAAGCAAATTGTCTTACAGTTACATCAACAATTTGCTTACCCTACTTGTAAACGATTAAAAATCCTGCTAAAAGATGCAAAGGTGCAGAAGAGATTAGTGAGAATTGCGAAATCTGCGAGAATCATTGAATGGTTACAGCACAGAAGGCGGCCATTCGTATTCGTGCAGGTTCTCTGCAAGAGCAAATCAGTTCATCCCACTCCCCTGCCCTGTAGCCCTGCAATTTTTTTTCTCATTAAGTGGTTATCCAATTCCCTTTTGAAAGCCATGATTGAGTCTGTTTCCAGCACACTCTCAGGTAGTGCATTCCAGATCCTAACCACTCACTGCGTAAAAAAGTTTTCCCTCATATTGCCTTTGGTTCTTCCGCCATTCGCAACACATCAGTGTCCTCTGGTTCTCAACCCTTCCACAAATGGGAACAGTTTCTCTATCTACTCCATTTAGTCACATTATGATTTTGAACACCTCTCCTCTCAACCTTCTCTTTCCTAATGAGAATAGCCCCAGCTACTCCAATCTATCCACATAAATGATGTCCCTGAGCCTTGGAACCATTCTCATGAATCTTTTCTGCACCCTCTCTAAAGCCTTCACATCCTTCCTAAAGTGTGGTGCCCAAAATTGGACACAATACTCCAGTTGAGGCCAAACCAATGTTTTATAAAGTTTCATCATAACTTCCTCGCTTTTGTACGCTGCCTCTATTTATAATTTTTTCTTGGTAGTGTAGATGAGCAGAGAGATCTTGGTGTCCAGGTACATAAATCCCTGAAAGTTGCCACCCAGGTTAATAGGGCTGTTAAGAAGGCATATGGTGTGTTAGCTTTTATTAGTAGGGGGATCGAGTTTCGGAGCAACGAGGTCATGCTGCAGCTGTACAAAACTCTGGTGCGGCCGCACCTGGAGTATTGCGTGCAGTTCTGGTCACCGCATTATAGGAAGGATGTGGAAGCTTTGGAAAGGGTGCAGGTGAGATTTACTAGGATGTTGCCTGGTATGGAGGGAAGGTCTTACGAGGAAAGGCTGAGGGACTTGAGGTTGTTTTCGTTGGAGAGAAGGAGGAGGAGAGGTGACTTAATAGAGACATATAAGATATTCAGAGGGTTAGATAGGGTGGATAGTGAGAGTCTTTTTCCTCGGATGGTGATGGCAAACACGAGGGGACATAGCTTTAAGTTGAGGGGTGATAGATATAGGACAGATGTCAGAGGTAGTTTCTTTACTCAGAGAGTAGTAGGGGCGTGGAACGCCCTGCCTGCAACAGTAGTAGACTCGCCAACTTTAAGGGCATTTAAGTGGTCATTGGATAGACATATGGAAAAAAATGGAATAGTGTAGGTCAGATGGTTTCACAGGTCGGCACAACATCGAGGGCTGAAGGGCCTGTACTGCGCTGTAATGTTCTATGTTCTATGTTCTATATAAAACCCAGGATCTGATATGCCTTTTTAACCACTGTCTCAACCTGCCCTTCCTTGAACGATTTGTGCACATATACCCCCAGGTCTCTGGTCCTGCACCCACTTGCATTAAATTTCACCTGCCACATGTCCACCTATTCAACTGGCCTGTCTATGTCCTCTTGAAGTCTATCACTATGCTCCTCACAATTCACAATACTTCTAACTTTTGTGCCATCTGCAAATTTTGAAATTATGTCCTGTACACCCAAGTCTAGGTCATTAATACATATCAAGAAAAGCAATTGTCCTAATACTGACCCCTGGTGATCCCCACTGTATACCTTCCTTCAGTCCAAAAACAAATGTTCACCACTACTCTGTTTGCTGTTACTGAGCCAACTTAGTTTCCACACTGCCACTGTCCCTTTTATTCCACGAGCTTCAATTTTGCTGGCAAGCCTATTAAGTGGCACTTTATCAAATGCCTTTTGGAGGTCCACATTTCCGTTAACTGTTCTTCTCTCCACAGATGCTGCCAGACTTGCTGAGTATTTCCAGCACTTTCTGTTTTTATTTCAGATTTCCAGCATCTGCAGTATTTTGCTTTTATTTTATGCTAAGGGACATAGATAGGTTAATTGAGAGGGCAAAATTTTGGCTTGAGTGGGCAAAAATTTGACAGATGGGATATATGGGAAAATGTGAGGTTGTCCACTTTGGTAGGAAGAATAGAAAAGCAAAATGTTAATTAAATGGAGAGAGACTACAGATACTGCAGTACAGAGGGATCTGGGTGTCCTCGTACACAAAAAATTAGCATGCAGGTACAGCAAGTAATTAGGAAGGCAAATGGACGTTGGCCTTTATTGCAAGGGGGATGGAGTATAAAAGTAGAGAAATGTACACTGTACAACTGTACACAGCATTACTGAGACCACACATAGAGTACTGCGTACAGTTTTGGCCGCCTTATTTAAGGAGAGATATACTTGCATTATGTTGATTCCTGGGATCAAGGGGTTGTCTTAAGAGCAGATTAGGCGTATACTCAGTGGAGTTTAGAAGAATGATCAGTGATCTTACTGAAATATAAGATTCTGAGGGGGCTTGAAAGGGTAGATGCTGAAAGGATGTTTCTCCTCTTGGGGGAATTCTAAAACTTGGGGCAGAGTTTCAGAATAAGGAGTTGCCCATTTCAGATCAGGAGGAGGAATTTCTTCCCTCAGAGAGTCGTGCATCTTTGGAATTCTCTACCCCAGATAGCTGTGGAGGCTGAGTTGTTGCACGTATTCAAGGCTGAGATAGACAGGTTTTTGAACTGTAGCTGAGTCAAGGGTTATGGGGAATAAACAAAACTGTGAAGTTGAGGCCAAGATCAGATCAGCCGTGATCTTATTGAATGGTGGAACAGGCTTGAGATGGAGTATGGCCTACTCCTGCTCCTATTTCTTATGTTCTTATAATCAGAGATGTACCTGGATCACATTATTGTGTGATCCCACCGTTAAACTAAGCCTTGATTTTAGTTTTACAAAAAAGAAAACTAACATAACAATTTATGTAGAAAAATATTAAGCATTTCTTTTGTGGGTAAATTACCTGTAGAGGTTACTGTATTTCATTCCAATCATCGCCTTTTTTTCTTATCCTTTCTTCTCCACACTTCATTCTCTGCCCTCCTGACTAATTTTGCAAGTTCCAGTTCTGTACCCATTGGTGGTCTCTATCTTGTATTAGGGTTCTATTAGAGTAAAGTCAGACACATGAGATTAACAACAGCAGTTGATTCAGAAGTGTTTCTCTTAGAGTTTCTACCAATTTCCCCAGCCTGCACTGTTTTTGTCTTAACCAGTTCCCATTGATCTGTCCTGGACCTCTGCTTATTTACACCCACTCAGTACTTCCCCTCTGGAGTGCAACAGACATGATGTCGACTTACAAAATTGTTTGATCCATCTAAGAGACTTTTTATGAGCAAGGCTACTGGAGCCATGGATACAAGTATGGGTAAAGGACAGAAGATAAACAGTGAGCAGACTTCAGATAATTGCAGACTTCCCTACTAATACTGATTTCATACAGTTCCTCCTTCTCACTAGACCCTATGTTCCCTTACATTTGTGGGAGGTAATTTGTGTCCTCCTTTGTGAAGACAGAACCAAAGTATGTATTTAATTGGTCTGCCATTTCTTTGTTCCCCATTATAAATTCCCCCGTTTCTGACTGTAAGGGACCCACAATTGTCTTCACTAATCTTTTTCTCCTCACATATCTATAGAAGCTTTTACAGTCAGTTTTTACGTTCTCTGCAAGCTTACTCTTATATGCTATTTTCCCCTTTTTAATCAATCCCTTTGTCCTTTGTAAAGTGGGGGTGACAATGAAAAAATATTTAAAAAGCAATGGCATTCTGGGTTCAATGTATGAGAACAAAAGCAAAGAGGCAAGGATGATTTTATTCAAGAGACAGTGGGGAAATTATATGCTCAACCCCGCGGTGGCTTTGGAGGTGGGGACAGCACATAAATCAGGTGGGATGGTGGTGGGACTGAAATTAAGTCTGGGGTGGTGGGAAGGTCGTTTGGCCTATGAACGGCCTTCCCACTGCGTCACAGTTAGCCCAGCAGTGGGCAGGCCTGTCACCGCACAGGGAGCACGGCAACAAAAACCGTGTGGATTGCTTGCTGGCTCCGGGGGTGGGGGGGTGGGGGGTGCTCCCTTGTTAAAAGACACAGTGCCTGAACAAGGGACCTGGCATCAGGAAAGGGGGAGGGGGCCCACTGAAAGCCACCCCCATGCCTTTGCTGCCAACCCCCCGACAGCCCCCTCCTCTATGATCCCTCACCCCGTGAGACCCCTCCCACCCTGACCTACCTGTGGCCTGGGTCCGGCACCGCACCTTTGGTGGGTGCTCCACCAGCAACAACCACCGCCTCTTCAGTGGCACTGCTCAACTAAAGAACTGCTGGCTTCTGATTGTCCTGCAGCTCTCAGAGGACGGGACTTCCATCACCGGGATCCTTGATCCTGTAGAAAGCCTGATGCTGTCCAGTTAAGTGCCTAACTGGCACTTGATTCGGCAGGCCTTCCACAGAAGGAACAATGCGGGGTTCTTGCCAGCGCTTTTGCCGAAGGTCAAGATCCCCGTCACCTGGGTACAATCCCGGCCACAGATTAAATCAAAGTTAGAGCAATTTGGGCCGCACATTTTGAAAGGATATTAGAGCCATGGAAAAAGTAAAAATTGGATTCAAAAAGATGATACCATGACTGAGAGAAAATAGCAATGTTGAATATTTTTAAAATAAAAGCCTCAAAGTTTTAGTTGGAGTTTAGGCATAATTGGGGCAAATCACTAGTCACTGGACTGAAAATGGGCCAGAACTCTGTTCCTCTAAGACTCCACCAAATTTTCTCTATTAGAAGAAATTCTTGTGGAGAGAGCATAGGCAAATCTTCCATTCAGCCCCACTTTAAGTGGATGAGTTGAGCAGTTCCCAGTCTTCCCCTGGAATTCTACCCAGTACAATTTTTAAAGGTCTTAGAAGAACTCTCAGCTGAGGCTTAGGAAAGGCTCTTCCAGCAAAATCAATCCCTAAAGGGATTACCTTAAAATAAATGCTCCACTGACTCCAATGGGAGCTGATGATGTTAGAAGCTTACCTTTATATATTGGACCACTTCCACGGCCTCCGTTCCTCAGTCAGAACAACGTGGCACTGCCATGAAACATGGTCTAGCATTTTACTTACTTGTTGCAAAAACCCCAATTGGTTTAGGGAAAGAAACCTGCTGTCCTTACCTAATCTGGCCTATATGTGGCTCCTTTTTCACATCAACATGGTTGACTCAACTGTACTCTAAAGTGGCCTAGTAAGCCAGTCAGCTGTATCAAACCAGTACAAAAATAATGTACCCCACCACCACCTTCTCAGGGCAACTAGGGATGGGGAATAAATGCCAGTGATGGCCACATCCTAAGAATGAATTTTTAAAAACATGCAACTGTTCCATTCTCTTTCCCCCACCCATCCTCCTCTCCATTCTCCTGAAGCCTGATTCAATCACTTTCATTCCTTCTCGATCTCCCTAATCCTCTTTGGTGATGTTCTCTTTTCTTCTAGTTTTGTCTTCCTCCTTTGTTTTCTTTGATTCCATGATCCTCACTCTCTCTAACTCTTCTCTGGTCCTGTCTCTCATTGATCTCACTTCTCGTTCTTTATTTATCACTGTTTCCACCCTGTTGAAGCATTAATGTTATTTTCATTGTGCGTCTTCCGCCATTATTTCTGTATGCCTGCTGATCTGCATATTATTCCTTGTTTAGTTATAGTACTCCAGACTGACCTAACTTAGTCCCTTTAGGTGATGCTTCAACCTTGGTTCTTAACTTTGTTTTCCTGTTCGGATCTGCAATGTGTTTACTTGTGTTGATTGGCTTAGTAACATTTATAATTGTACTATAAAAATATTTATAAACAGTTTAAAATGAGACTGAGCAGTGTAGTAGTGTGTGAACTGAATCCTCACAATCATGTGACCATAACACTAAAGTATCCATAATTTGTCACAAATTGGAAATCTCACTCAAAAAACCCACAAAGATGTCTAGTTGTAGAAAATGCCACACTGACTTACAATTCCAAACTTAAATCTAGGTCTATTAACTCTTCATAGGTAATACAATAATCTTTCACCCTCAGGATTCAGATATCATACTTGTATTGATTATGTTGCTGGTTCCTAGTATTTGTATTTTTCTGCCATTCTCCAGGAAGTGAATGCCTGAAGTGAAAGGACGATGCATTTGAAAACTCTAAACCTGTACGTTTTAATGAAGGGATTTAACAAGGGCTATGGATTTAGAGATCATTCCATCCTTAAGATTAAAAACACAGAGAATAAGTGAGGAAACAATATATTAATCAAAGAATCACAGAATTGTTACAGTGCAGAAGGCCATTCAGTCCATCGTGTCCGCACTGGCTCTCTGAAAGAGCAATTCCCTCAGTCCCATTCCCCTGTTTTCTCCCCATAACCCTACACATTCTTCCTTTTCATATAACTGTCTAATTCCCTTTTGAATGCTTCAATTGAACCTGCCTCCACCACTTTCTCAGGCAGCGCATTCCAGACCTTAATCACTTGCTGCCTGAAAAAGTTTATACTATGCTGAAGAATGCAGTTCAAGCTCCATTTCCACAGCTATCGTATTTGTAATGTTTCCACCCTGTTTGTAACAATGTGAAGTTGAGAAAGGCAGAGCTCCACACAGGCACACTCAATGCACATACAAAGTTCAGTTCACCAACTGTCAAAGCAATTTTAATAACTCAAAATAGCAGATGAAAGACTCAGCTCTTTTCACTCACAATGGGAAAGGTGGTACCGAAGTTAACCTCAAAACTTTTTCTGACAGTGCTTTACTTCACAACGGCTACCTTTATGCCATATTTGAAGCTCATCCCTGTGAATGCAAGGCCATCTTTTTCAGGTGACTTTATATAAACTGTCCGAACGTGCTTCTTCCCTTCCTCCCCAAATGAGGGGTCTGAGTTGTTCGAACAATAACTGAAGAAAGTTAGGAAAAGTAGGCACTTATATCAACCTCAGAACTTTACACTGAACCCTTTGGAGGAAGATCTGTGTTTCCTGACAAAAATCAACTCAAACTAGGCCCTTTTCTGTTCAAGGTCACTCCTAACACTAATGGATATGATTTCTTTCTCTTCCAACCTCTAGTATGAAGTCTTGCAAGAACAGAAAATCTCACTTACCATATAAAGAAGCTGGAATTACAGAAGCAAATAGCAGCAGCACTCAGGTAGAAGCAGCACTGAAGGGAGAGCAGGGGGTGGGGGATGTAAATATAAGGGAAAAAAGATGGTTGAAGCTAGAAGTAGTGTGTTGGGAGCAAAGAAGTGAGAATGCCAGATTAACTGAGAGGGAGGGGTACTGTGCCTAACAGGAAATTATTAATTGGGGGACACAAGAGATGGAGGGTGCGCATTAACTGAGTATGCATGGAGAAGACTGGAAATTTGAACTGGGAAGGAACAAGAAAATTATCAGCTTCAACTCAGTGGCGTCGACGGTGGCAGGGGGATTTGCTGGTGGTGTGGTGGAGAACAGCATCAGCAAGAGAAAGAAGAGTGCCAAGTTCAATAAAGAGAGGTGAAGAAGGTTAAAAGTGCCAGTATGAACTGGAAGGGTTGAAGAAATGGCATTTCTGTAAAAAGGTCAGAAGTTGGATGGGACACAGTATTGTTGTAAACTGAAACCAGAATGATCAGAGTTCCTCTTTCAACTGGGGAGGTAAGGTTCGTTGTTGAATAGTGACTGTTCAGGTTTTTTTGCAGGTGATGATGTGTTTGGTCTGCTGAAAATCCAAATGTTACTTAGATTTTCCTTTTATCCCCTTTTTTAAAACTTATTTTTCTTAAAAATAAATGAAGGAATATGGGATATACTTACAGCTTGTTAAAAATCTTATGTAACTACTGGCTTTCACATATCATAGGCTTGCAACTAGCCATTCTTCAGTTGGCAGCCTATCAGCTTTTAGGCTAGTGCAGCTTTTTTGAAGATTTTAGTCAACTTTTTCTAGTTGGCATGCTGGAGTAACGGGAAAGTAAACTTAGGTGGACAGGCTGATTCGTGATGGACACAGTTATTCACTTATAATCAGGTTCATGTTTTGAGGTGACGTTGATAGATATCGAGCGTTGAAAAATCTCGCCTTGGATTTGCCAATATTGACAGCCCTGGTTAAATATGATCGATAACATATTTTGAACGACTTTGGAGTAAAAGTATACTGCTAGAACGAAAAGAAACGATTCTATTCACAACTGAATGACCCATTTTACCTGGCAGTGAGGCACGAATAACATAGTTTCATCTGTGGCACGCGACTGAACAAACTAACGGTCACAGGCCCTGGCTGCGCGCGAGAGAAGCACCTGCTCGGCGAGCCACACAGGGACAGCAATTCCTCGGCTTTTACCGCCTTTAGCAGTAGGACTTTAAAGTGTGATTTCTTACCGTTGTACAAGTTTATCAAAGTTGGTTGGAACTGATTTTTGTTGTATCAGAGGAAGTTGAATGTAATAAGTGGGAGAGATATGGTGGTTTTTTACTTCACTCCCAAGTTGCCCTCTTAACCTTTTTTTTTACAGCTAGTCGTATGTTTGGAAGAGAAAGGTTGAGCTGCGACTGGCTGGGGGTTCATATTTTCTGCACACATAAAACAGAATTAACTTCATACGATGCTGTTGCTTGCAGAAATCGTAACGCCCGTTTTTTGCGTAACCTCTGTGTGGTGCTGTAGAGCTTTACCGCACCTTCAAATCCGAATGAAAAATATCTATTTTATGACATAATTTTGTGTTTAAATTCATTTTGCAATATTTCATCCATGGGTTTTGATTTCGCAAATACTCCATTTTGCCACTTTCTACTTTGCTCTTAACTGTGAAGTGTTCATTTTGCGTAGGTACTTCACCTATAAGTTTTCAACCTACTTAAAATTCTTGGCATTTTATTGAAGTTTTAAAATTTCTCCTTTATATAAAATTCTGTTATATTCAAATTTTTAGTTATATTTACATTTGTTTCCCAATCAAATGGGAAGTAGCTGCAGCTCAGCCTAAATTTCTGGCCCTTTTGGGTTTTATTAGTACTTTTCTCAGTCAAAAATAAAATCTTTGCAATGTTCAGGTTGAAATGGGTTTACTTCGCAAAACAAATTTGGTACAAACGGGTGTACGTTGTTTCCAGCACAACAATTAAAAGAAACACACGCTATTTCTTTAAGTAAATGCTTATGTGGCCTGCCTCAGATTGTACCAATGTCAATGCTTAACACTTAAACTGAGATTGTCATGTCGCGCATGTGACAGAGGGGGAAACGAATAGAGAAAAAAAGCAGACAGCCTGTTTCTTTCCTTATTCTAATTTTTTAACGTTGAAATTTGATCTTTGATCGAAATTTATAGGAGGGAAACTTTGAGGGTGAAAAGGGCTACTGGACTAAGTGGGAGTGATGAAGGATTGTAAGTACGGGTGAGGTGAGTGATAGCAGACCAAGAGGAAGGGAAGGATACAGGGAGTTTGAAAGAAGAGGTAGAAGAGATGCAATTAGTGTTGGGTGTTTGGAAGAGAAATGGGTCGGGTAAGATGAAAGAATGTAAGACATGTTGAGAGCAACGTGTTGGAAAAAGCACAGGTTATTGGGAGAGGGAATGGGAAGGGAGCTGCTGAGGGCCACTTTTCCCCACATCCCCCATTCCAAATGTTTGCAGGCATTGTTGGTTCTTTTCCCTACAACCTAAGGGAAGAAAAAACAGAGAAAGAATCTGAAGATAGGGAAAGAACAAGAACTGAGAAGAAAATGGCAGAATTAAAGAGAAATAGAGGCAGAAGAGAAACAGCAAGACAAAGACATCAGAGACAGGGAAGAAAGTAACTGTATTCTACACTATTATCTGGTTTATTGTGTGCAATGCTAATGAGAGATTGACTATTAGCTATAGAAAAGTGGCTTGAAATACATTTTATACATGCTGTTTAAGGAAATAATTCTAAAAATAATCCCTACAGAAGAAAATGAGTCAGAGTATACAGTCATTATAAAGTGTAAATTCAATTATAGTAAAGAAATAAAACTTGGAATATTTAGTCAGGCGTTATGTCAAGTAAAGATTTGATAGTTTTTCAGCATTTCATTTAGTGTCTGTAAACATTTGGGGCCAGCTATGTTCTAGTTTGCTATTTAAGCCTTTTGACTTTAGGTTTTAACCTGATTAAATCATATAATTATGCAGCAAATTGCAACATTTAGGCTAAACCCAGAAACATTAATGTGTTTAAACAAAATGTTTTTAAATCCAAAAAATACATATTTCGCGATATTCTTTTCTGTGTTTTTTTGGGAATCTTAATGCCTGTATTAAACTTCTACCTTGAAAGTTATAAATGCCTTGTCTTGGATTTGATATTTTTGCCAAGTTGTGATTCTATAAGCTAAGCATATGTAGTGTACCTAATGTAATAGTATCAGTCGACTGTACTAATAGAATATTTTTCTTTAGTAACTCTCTCTTTCTGCACAGTAGCTTTTCACTAAATAATTTCAAAGAAAAATGTAAATTTCAAAAGATTTATTGAAGTATATGTTACACGTGTTTTGTTGAATGATCATTTTCTTTAATCCCCTGACTTGAGATCTGAATTTATACTCTTTTTAAAAGACATTTCTAAAAAGACAAACTGTCAGCAAAGTCATCCTTTCAGCTAAAGATGATCACCTAATCTGCAACACTTTATCCTACACTGCAATGCTTGTGAGGAGAGAGAATGATGAAATGTCTGCTAAGTCCCCAGCAAGAACCAAAACCCAGGAAGTTTAAAGGAACTACTACTACTCTCAGCAAGAAGAGGCAATACTGCTAAATGCTCTGTTTGAATCACAGAGTGACTGTCATATGACAAGCCTCTCCACATCTGTGGTTTTAAGCTGGTGCTTTGTCTGCAGCAAAGGAGAAGCAACTGGACTCTGACATGAGCAGACCCTCAGTAGGAGTCCCTCTCTCTCTCCCTCCATTCGAGATTGAAAGCTTTCAAATCCTGGTTGTTGACTGACCACCTTTGCATACTTCGGCTATAATCAGAAACCCCGTTGGAGGAAATCATCAGCATCGCTATATCCAAGAGAGTCACCGAACCAGTCATCTACCGCTTCAAACTAAAAGCCTCAGGACCACTGAGTTCATCTTGAAGCCAGCCGAATCTCCACAGAACGCATACCCAATCTCCACAGACTGTATACCCTTTTTATGGACTCACACTCAGCTAATCTACCTTTCCCAACTCTATAGCCTATTAGTGTGTGTGTAAACCTCTAGCATGTGTGTGAGAGTGAAAGTTGGTGCGTTATTTATATCAGTTTGGTTTAGGTACAATAAAGTTAATCTCTTTCTTTGTTAATTCAAGAAAACCTGTCCAATTGGTTCCTGTTATGATCATAGCAAGTAAGTAACCAAACACCTACTGAATTGGCCACTACATCCACTTTAAGAAAGAATTAAACCTGTTGTGGTCTAACAAGGAGAGGGAAAAGAAAGAAGCCCTTCAACCCCTCTTCACTTGAGCATAACCGAAATTTGGGGGCTCACGTCTGGGATCAAACGCAAAGACAAATGGGAAATTGGAAACGGGAAACCAAATTTATCCCCAGCAATAATTTAAAAACTCAATACAAGTTTTCTTGTGGTTTTCTGTGCTAGAGTACTAAAATGTCCACATTCGAGGCCAATTCCTTCCTAGAACAGAGTGAAGTAACTTGGGCCAGGTTAAAAGCCCCATCTGTTGAAGAGTTGAGGAATGTAGCTGGGCAATTAGAGATTACTATCTGTCCAAAAACTAGGAAGCCTGAAATCCTAAAACTTGTGGCCAAACATTTTAAAATTGACACTGAAGAACCAGAGACAGGCATAGAATCTGAAACACACAACGTGACATTAGCTAAGTTACAACAAGAACAGAGGATACTAGAATTAGAATTCCAGAAGGAGAAAGAGCAGAGTGCTTTTCAGGAAAGGGGGAAAGGGAATTCCAGGAAAAGGAAAAAGAAAAAGGTTTCCAAAAGACGAAGGAGGAAAAGGAGTTAAGGCGGCTCGAACTAACTAGGGGAAGACCCAGTAGATGGTTGGGGGTTCGATTTGGGAATCCTCCAGGCCTCCCTCTAACTCGTCCTCACTGTCCCTTTTGCCCTCCACTTTCCTAACTGCCTGACAGACTTGCGCTTGTTCATCCCCCTCCTGGCTTTGATACCATTTTAACGTACTGATGTGGTACAGCCTTTGCTTTTTCCTACGATCTGGGGTTTGAATTTAAAAATTCATCTGGCTAATTCTCTTTATTACTCTGTATGGGCCACTGCATTGGGCATTCACTGGTTCTCCCTGTATTAGTAATAGCACTAACACATGGTCTCCGGGCTGAAATGTTATGGCCTTGGCATCTATGTCTGCCTGCTTTTTCACAGCTGTCTGGGAGGCTTTTCCTCAGCCACCGCATAGGCTCTCGTGAGCATTTCTCGGAATGTGAAGATGTAGTCTAACAGGGAAGATTCATCCCTGGGTCCCAAAAACCTCTCCTTGATTAGTTTTAGAGGACCTCTCACCTCATGTCCATACTGGAGGCATACCGCCGAAAGTTCCAAACTGTCTGAAAGCAGCCTGAACGAACTTACATCGAGTTCAAAAGGGTTAAGCAAATCTCTTTCGACTGATGGATGAGGGCACTTAAGATAGAGTCCACCTATGAAAACCTTAGAGAGGTGATCCTCCTTGTGGAGTTCAAAAATTCGCTTCCCCTTTCCATAAGAAACCACCTGGAGGAACAAAAGGTTCCAAGAGCCAGGCAGACAGCAATCCTGTCTAACAAGGAGAGAAAAAAGAGGGAAGCCCTTCAACCCCTCCTCACTTGACTGTAACAGTACAATTTATATTGATTTTTTAAAAGGGTGTGTATGATACTTCTGATTACACACCTGTTGTAGCATGTAAGTTGTGTTTAGAAAGTATCTTAAAAACTTGAGAGCCAGGGTTGAGAAAAATATATTTTCTTCATGCTAATGTTAGTTCAGTTTGAAAAGAAACACCAGTTGAACCAACTGATTATCTGACCTATGTTTATTGACAGAAAAAGTAAGTAATTATTGCTTACGTCTGAGAGATTAAGATTAGAATTGCAAATGTATATAAAACACTGAGAGGTAAACAGATATAAAGGTAATGTTCATCATTCTAATTTGATGTATTTCTTAAAAACACCAGCACGTTGAATTTCTGAAAGCAAACAAAGCTTCTTTGAGGGAAACAAATAGGAAAGGGAGGAGCAAAATGGTTGAGTGTAACCAACATTAGCCCTTTGTCCACCAATGCCTTGATTTCAAAATTTCATCCTTGTATTCAGATCCCTCCAGGACCTCGTCCCTCCTTATATCTGTAACCTCCCATAACCCTCCAGGTACTCTGTGGTCCTCAACGTTGGCTTCTTATGCATCTCTACTTCCTTCCCCCCACCATTCAAAACTGTGCCTTCAGCGACCCAGACCCTAACCCCTGGAATTTCATCCTTAAGCCTCTCCGCTTAGGGATCCATGTGTACGATGCTCCGTAAAACCTACTTCTTTCATCAAGCTTTCGGACACCTGACCTAATGTCCCCTTCTTTGACTCGGTATCAATTTTTGTCTGACGATGCTCCTGTGTAACATCTTGGGATATTTTACTCTATTAAAGGTGCTATATAAATGAAAGTTTTTCTTGGAGGGTGAAAGAATTTCTGGCCTCTTGTCACTGACCCCAGGGGCAGCTATTGGCAATGGGGAGGGATTAGATAAAGGATTAAGGTGATATTGGAGCAAGGGAGAAAGAAGGGTATGGGGTTTTTTATTTTATTTTTATTTATTTTATTTAGAGATACAGCACTGAAACAGGCCCTTTGGCCCACCGAGTCTGTGCCAACCAACAACCACCCATTTATACTAATCCTCCATTAATCCCATATTCCCTACCACATCCCTACCATTCTCCTACCACCTACCTACACTAGGGGCAATTTACAATGGCCAATTTACCTATCAACCTGCAAGTCTTTGGCTGTGGGAGGAAACCGGAGCTCCCGGCAGAAACCCACGCGGTCACAGGGAGAACTTGCAAACTCCGCACAGACAGTACCCAGAACTGAACCTGGGTCGCTGGAGCTGTGAGGTTGAGTTGTTAGTTGAAGAGGAAAATGGACTGAGGCGGTCATCAGAAGCATAAGGGTAGTGGAAAGGTGAAGAAAGCAGACTCGATGGGATTAAGAAACACATGATTGAGGAGGGGAATAGATGGGAGTAACTGAAGTCCATATTTTCCTCACAAACCCACCCCAGTTGCAGCCTGCAGCTATTGTTGATACCTTTCCATAACACACCATGTCAATGCTACCACTATGTTCCATCCTAAAAGAAAAGGGGAGAAAAAAAACGAGTTAGGGAGAGAGAACCAAAAAAGACAAGGAAGAGAGACAAAAATAGAAGAGGTGAGACATAAATATGACAGAGTCACAGTAAGAAAAATACTATATATTCTGACTCATCGGATGAGATTTTAACTCACTCAAAACCCATTCACTTGCATACAGTTAAAACTGGGCCTATCGTGTGCATCCACTTCCTGTCGCCAAACCATATCTCCTGTGTCACAATTTTGATTCACACTTTTGATGTCAACATTGAACATTGAAAATGCTTCTGTTACACAAATAGAATCCCATATGTGGAGATTTTAATGACAAAATCCTGTTTATCATGTCCATCTTTTTCCATCTTGGTTTATTGAACTGAATCAATGAGAATGCCTTTTAAAAGTTTGTCTGCCTTTTCTTTCCTCAGTACCTGAAATTGCAAAAGTCCAAAATAAAGTTACGCATTTTTGAACTTGATTGAATTTATCCATTTTTGTCTAAAAAAAACTTTAAATGAAAGTTTAAAAGAAAGAGAGCCACAGCCTCTCTTCAAAAAAAAGTTTGGACTTGAACTTTATATTTTTGCTCAGAGCTATGACTTTGTGCTGCCCTATACTAAACCCCAGCACCACCCAATGCTTCCAAATTCCAGGACATCCTCCAAACCAGTTCCACCAAAGCCCAGGACTGCTCCCCACTAAAGCTAAACCCCACCACGTTCCCCAGTACTGGTAAATGCCTACTCAATTTGGTATATCTTGCAAAGCATCATACTGTGTGTTATGAACACTGGCTTTGTAACATGATTATATTTTTTAAAATGGTGATTTTAAAAGTTTAAGTTGGAGTCTGGAAGGTCAGGTAACTTCACATCCACGCTGCGAAAGGACAAGACAGAAGTCTTTGTTACCAGGACAACAGAGAACACAGATCAAATACTTTTTTTTTGTAAAAACAGAGACTGCAGAAGAACAATGGGTTTCACCCTTCCAGACTTTCGGGTCATAAAACCCGGAGTCAGTGATTTTGAAGATGCAAATGTACCAAGCAGCTGTTAACATTTAGGAACAAGGGGAGGCCCAGATGCCTCGTGAAACCAGACCTCTGGACTTTGCATATTGGAACAGGACCATAAGCTACTGTATTTGAGTCCAGATAAATTTAACAGATTTTCTGAAGGCTGTAAAAGAAGAAACTAGCAGTTGTGGCCTCAAGAAAGGCTATAAGAAGGGAACCCAGCAGTTGCAGCCTCGAGAGAGAGGGAGAGAGAGAGAGGGAGGGAAAGAGAGAGAGAGTGAGAGAGTGGACATTTGCTCTCGGAAGCCTGATACAGCAAAAGGCTGCGAAGACATGAACCTGTTTTGAAAGTTGAAGTTTGCGGAGGAGTAGAAGACCAGCAGGATCACCTTATTCACAGACATCCCAGTCAGAAGTGCTCGCAGAAGTGAGCAAAGAGGACATAAATTTTTGAAAAGATCTGGGAGAGCCAACCCATTACTACTGGGAGGAGTTTGGGACTTTTAAAAACAAAGGATTTCACCACCAAAATGAACTGTGTAATGTATAATGTGGTCTGAGGTTTTCAAGTATTTTAATGAGTATAGAAAATACCTTTTGTTGTAATCTGGGGTAACATCTACTTACAGAGTACTATTGGGTTAATAGGGATTTCTTTTAGTTTAGTTATAATAAAAGTCTTAAAACTGTTGCAATCTTGTGTAATTCTATAAATTAGTCTGGGGGTTCATATCTCGTATTTTAACATTAGTGGTGTCTGAAGTCGTAACATATGTGTATGCTCAGCATTAAAAATTACATGGGCCAAAAAACAAAAATATGCTGGTAAAAGAATATATGGAATTCATTCCCTAAAGCATTAACATTTATAAGTAGGGAAACCAAATGTCAGTATTTTAGCATCACACTTTGGTTTATTCATTTACTAAAAATGGATTTTAGAACAAAATTTCTGCTTACATACGAACATAGGAGTAGGGTACTTGGCCCCTCAAGCCTGCTGCGCTATTCAACAAGATCATGGCTGATCTGATTGTAACCTCAACTCCACATTCCTGCCTACCCACAATAACCTTTCACCCCTTTGCTTATTAAGAATCTATCTACCTCTGCCTGAAAAATATTCAAGGACTCTGTTTCTACCGCCTTTTGAGGAAGAGAGTTCCAAAGACTCATGACCCTCAGAGAAATAATTTCTCCTCATCTCTGTCTTTAATGGGTGACTCATTATTTTTAAACAGTGACCCCTAGTTCCAGATTTTCCCACAAGAGAAAATATCCTTTCCACATACACCCTGTCAAGACCATTCAGGATCTTGTATGTTTCAATCAAGTCGCCTCTTACTCTTCTAAACTCCATACTAACCTTTTGCTATTCATGCACTAGGACAACCAGATCCCTCTGCATTTCAGAGCTCTGAAATCTCTCACCATTTAGATAATATGCTTTTTTATTCTTCTTGCCAAAATGGACAATTTCACATTTTCCCACATTATACTCCATTTGCCAGATCTTTGCCCACTCACTTAACCTGTCTTTTCTCTTTGTAGCCTCCTTATGTCCTCTTCACAACCTACTTTCCTACCTATCTTTGTGTCATCAGCAAATTTAGCAACCATACCTTCGGTCCCTTCATCTAAGTCATTTATATAAATTGTAAAAAGTTGAGGCCCCAGCACTGAATCCTGTGGCACACCACTCATTACATCTTGCCAACCAGAAAATGACCCATTTATGTCTACTGTTTCCTGTTCGCTAGCCAATCTTCTATCCATGCCAATATGTTACCCCCTGCACCATGAGCTTTTATTTTCCGCAATAACCTTTGTGCCACCTTATCAAATGTGTTCTGGAAATCTAAGTACAGTACATCCACTGGTTCTCTTTATCCACAGCACATGTTACTTCTTCAAAGAACTCCAATAAATTGGTTAAACATGATTTCCCTTTCACAATTAAGTTTTTGAATACAATATTGATTGTGCAACTTCTTATTTTACAATCGCATGATTAAGTTTATCCATTTAATTCAAGTCTACAGCACAGAAATAGGCCATTCCACCCAACTGGTCTATGCTGGTGTATATGGTCCATATGAGCCTCCTTCCACCCCTCTTCATTTGACCCTGTTAGCATACCCTTTGCTTCCTCAAACATGTGCTAATTTAACTTCCCATTCTATGCATCTGCTAATTGCCTCAACTACTCCTTGTGGTAATGCATTCCACATTCTTGCCACTCTTTGGGTAAAGAAATTTCTCTTGAATTCCCTATCTGATTTATTAGTGACTATCTGCTATTTATAGCCTCTAGTTTTGGTCTTCCCACAAGTGGAAACACTTTCTCTATGTATACCCTATCAAACCCTTCTGTTATCTTCAAGACCTCTATCAGGTCACCCTCAACCTTCTC
Organism: Heterodontus francisci; assembly: GCF_036365525.1. NCBI lineage: Eukaryota > Metazoa > Chordata > Chondrichthyes > Heterodontiformes > Heterodontidae > Heterodontus > Heterodontus francisci. The sequence continues at coordinate 53,707,755 of NC_090388.1, read as the reverse complement.
TTTCATAAAGAAAAGAGCCACAACCTTTTCAGTCTTTCCTGATAGATTATAATCTCTTAGTTCTGGTATCATCCTTATGGATTTTTTTGCACTTTCTCCAGTGCCTCTCTAAGCTTTTTATAATATGGATCCCAGAATCATGCACAGTACTCTAAGTGAGGTCTAACCAAGATTCTAAAGTTTAACATGACTTCCCTGCTTTTCAATTCTAGCCCTATAGAAATGAACCCCAGCGTCTGGTTTGCTTTTTTAAAAAAATTGCCTGATAACCTGCATTGTTATTTTTGGTGACCTGTATATCAGTACCCATAGATCTCTTTGCTCCTTCATCTCATTTAGTCTTTTATGATACTAGAAGCATGTGGTCTCTTTATTCTTCCTACCAAAGGGTATCAGCTTTGGCTCAGTTGATAGCATTCTCCTCTCTGAGGCATAAGGTTGTCAGTTCTAATCCCACTCCAGGAGTTGAACGCAAAAATCAAAGCTGACGCTCCAGTGTAGTGCTGAGGAAGTGCTGCATCATTGGAAGTGCTGTCTTTTGGATGAAACATTAAATCGAGGCCCTGCCTTCCCTGGAAGGTGGATGTGAAAGATACCATTGCACTATATTAAAGAGCAGCAGAGTTATCACTAGTGTCCTGTTTATTCCTCAATGAACAGCACAAACACAGATTATCTGGTCATTATCACATTGTTGTTTATGGGAGCTAGCTATGTGAAAATTGGCTGCTGCGTTTCTTACAACAGAGAGTTAATTTCAAAAAGTACAGAATTGGCTGTGAAAGGTGCTATCTATAGATGCAAGTTTTTTAAATCAAAATGTAGCAAATCACACTTACCTATATTGAAATTCATTTGCCAATTGGAAACCAAGTTAATTAACATTTTCGTTAAATATTTTATTTCAAGGTCTCAGCCTGAGCTTCAATTGGATATTTTTCCCTCAGAACAGTTGAGTTTGAAATCACTCAAAATGCTTTCTGAATTTGTTTTTAAATTATTTTTCTCAGTAACAAACTTTTGATGTCCAAAATAAGTTTTTTTTTAAATTCCATGTTATGTAACTAAATGTATCCATTTTCCTAAAAGATCTAGGCATCTGAGCATTCCATTTTCAGAACTATCCATCATGCAATCTGTGCCATCTTAGCATGTGCATTTTGCAGAATTTCCCAGTGCACGTTATTAGATTTGAGATGAAGTAAAGGGTGTGTTTTCTTCATCGCAGCATTTGTGATTTTCTTTATTTTTTCAAGAGTTCTTGAAAAAAAAATTGGAGATTGAATTTTCAAAACTTTGTTTTAGACATCTCACATTTAAATTAATAACTGTGCCTTTTCTTTTTACTCCTGTAATTAATATATCTGTAATTAATGTTGACAGAAAAAAAAATTCAATATGTAAAGAAACTAAGCTTGTTTTTGTACGTGATTTGAACCCAGCAGGACAAGTCTGAATTTTTGGAATCTTCTTGATTATTTTTTATTTGTTTAATTTATTATCCACACACTAATTTTACATATATAGTTGGTTATGGTTGATTAAGCTAATTACCTTAAAAATACACAAATAGCATGGATAAAAACCAATCAACTTCAAGTAAATAGACCCAAGAGCATAAACTAATTAACAGTAATAAAAGAAAATAATTTAACCTTAAGGGTGATTCAGCCAGCATTAGAAATAAATAAGTAACTGTTGTATAAATAAATAACTGGACATGGCAGCACAGGCAGTGTGGTGGAACTGCAGAATCTGGGTTTGCTGTGTATAGAGGCGGAGAGTGCAATTAAGTGAAGTTCTACCTAAAATGAAAAATTACTATCTGGCATATTTGGTTACAAAGGCTAATATCCCAATGCATTCCCTTTCTTTCTGAATGATTGTGAAGCAAAAATAAAATGTACTCAGATGCACAAAATGACCTAACAGATTTAAATCCATACCCACCTGTTTCTAGTGCAAGTACTAATTACATTACATTAGCTGAGGTGGATTGGACATGTCGTCAGAATGCCAAACTCAAGACTGCCCAAATAGGTGTTCTACCCAGAGCTAAGCCTGTTCACATGGGAGCCAAAAGAAACATTTCAAACACAATCTCAAAACCTCTATGAAGATCTGCTCTATTAACATCAACACATAGGAAGCAAATGCCCAATCATTGAAAATGATGTTAAGACCTTCCCATCAACAAAAGCAGCCACTAAGAGAGACAAAGAGAGAAATAGCATTGTGGGTGTTCCTACACCCCAACGACCACAATGGGTCAAGAAGGCAGCTCACCACCACCTTCTCACAGGCAATTAGGGATGGGCAATTAGTGCTGGCCTAGCCAGTGACATCCATTTTCTAATGAACGAATAAAAAAAGTTGTTTGAGCCAACAATCCACCACCATCTCTTATCAGCCTACAACCAATATCCTCACTGTGGAAGAGCCTGCAAGGCTAAGTCTCATAAGCCATCTGTAAACCCACAGCCAACACTGATATCTCACTTCCACCCAGCCATCCGCAAAGAAGAATCATTTTCTACATGAGGGATTGCCGATGATGATGACTAATTAAATTAGCTACAATCTAGCAAGAGCGCAATTTATGCACAGAACCTTATTTGACGCCACCCAAATATTTGAGTTTCTTACTAATTTGAACATTCTAGATATATTTATTTATTTAAAATGTTTGTCATCTTCCTGGGCCTTAGGAGCTGGTCACTGTTGCTTCTGGTTTACTTTTCTTTGTTGAGAGTAATAAGTTCACCATTGCTTAAATTGAATTCAGCACTCAGGACGACACAGTTCTTAATGAGCAGTAACGAGATTTCCAGTCATGTGGTTTCTGATTAGCAGATCTGTGTCTTTTCTGAGATTTGGACTCCATGCTTGGAATTCGTTTAGTCATAATTTAACGCTATTTTATTCTGTGGTTTATATGAACCAAAAGTCAACAGCAAATTTTGTTCTGTATGAATTAATGCAAAATGTACACACGGGAAACGTTTTCATTCAGAACCAATTGACAGAAGGAGAAAGAAATCTTTGCGTGCTTTTGCAATTCGCAATATAAAGATGAAAAATATCAACAAGTTAAATAAAAACACAGGGTTAAGGCAAAAGAAGAAAACAATTGACATGAGCTTTTTGCTTTTCTTGGCTTAGGTAGACATTGTCCACTTGCTTATTTTACGTCATGATTCCATAAACTGTTTCCAGGCACTGGAGAAAAAAATTGTGCTTGGTTTATTTTACACGTAAGAACATCTGGAAACAGTCAGGAGATAGCGCTCCGAGAACTCCTCCAGTGATCGCAGGGAATGGCCTACAAGACTGCATGTTTTCTTCTCCCCATTTATTTTCCACGTCTTGTTCGATCGTTTCCTCTTTTACCATTCCCCTCTCATTTACTGAAAGACAGGATTTAACCCTCAGAGAGCTGCCCTGGATATTTTCCCTCCTCCCATAATTTCCACAGAACAGAGTGAAAGCGAGCTTGGAATGTGTATGATGTGCTCTTGCTGAAGACCCGGATGTAGTCAGGATGTGCTGTGAGAAAGAGGGAGGTAGAGAGGATCAGTTACTTGCGTTTTATAATAATAATGGGGATCAGGTAATAAATCGCGGTTTGTGGAACAAAAATCTGGCGTATTTAAATGGTGAATGAAAACAAGAGGATGTATATTCCCGAGGAAAACCATCAAGGTAAGAACTGTGAAAGGGAAAGGGAGAGAGAGAAAACGAGAGGAGCATCATAAATCTTATTTCCTCAAACATAACCGGTGGGTGTTTGGGTTGTATAGCAACGTTTAACAGGCAGTTTGGCAGAATAGTATGTTTTATGCAACGTCTTGCACTTTTTTTCCCTTCCAAAGATTAACCTGCAACCATGTATGGTGAAACATTCGTTCGAAGAATTGCTACTACACATGTATTTCACATGAAATTACATGCGATTAAGTTGTCCAGTCGCTATTTTTTAACATGCTCTATTATAGTTAAATACCATATTTAATATATGGGGAATGTTTACAGACTGTGTCGTAAAGGCAATGCGAACGATATCTAAATTTGGCTTCAAGATTTTTTTCAACTGAGCGCCCGGATGAATCATTATTTCTTGAACTATGGACGGAGATTTGTTTTTTCTTCAATTTTTCTGTAATCATTTGCGAAGGAAATGGCTCCACCATGTGTGAAGTTATTATTAAAAGTTGCAGATTTTTCTTTTAATCTTGAATCTCATAACGTAAAAATTATGAATATATTCTGTTTTGCTTAATCGTTTCACACATATGAAAAGTTATTTGCCTGTGATTGATGCAATATTCTTTACTGTTTTGATTCGAAATCCCGATAGACTTCGCTTGATTGAAAATCAGAGAATTATCAGGAATTGGCAGCAATCAATCAGAAATGAATACTGCAGGTCACCTTTTATGGTGTATACATGTTTAAAATATTATACAAGTTTTTTTTTAATTTTTATTCCAGGCACCAACTATGGTAGCAGCCAGGCCGTACTTGTCCATGGCCTTCCCAATGCCAGGACGGATGGTCTGGCTCCAGAGCACATCCCAAGTCCGGGGGCTGCTCTGTCGTGGCAGGCAGCCATCGACGCGGCCAGACAAGCCAAAGCCGCCGCGATGATGGGCAACAGTATGGTCACTACAACCAACTCAACCCAAAGGAAAAGGCAACAGTACAGCAAGCAGAAAAAACAAGCTAACGCCGCAACCACACGTCCACCACGGGCTCTCTTCTGTTTGACTCTCAAAAACCCTGTGAGGCGAGCATGTATCAATATAGTCGAATGGAAATATCCTTTAAAATAGGAAATAATTAAATAATCTCAATCAGCTAAGCATTATAAAAATGTTCCCAGGCATAAAGGTTTGCAAATACATACAATCATATTCAAGTGCTAATATACAAACACAGATGCTCAAGCAATGGCAGTAAGAGACCAGAGAACCCTTCACCGTCCAACAACTTGCAGCTGTATGGCATTTTTCACGTAGTAAGACATTCTAAGGAAGGTTATCAAACAAAACCTTACATGTGGACACTAAAGAAATATTAGGATAGGTGAAAAGGAATTTGAAAACAAGGATCAAACTTTTAAAATTCAGACACTAACCAACTGGGAGCCAATGCAAGACAGTAAGCCCAAGGGTAATGGATGAATGGAACTTGGGAGTTAGGATACTAGCAGCAGAGTTTTGGATGAGCTCAAGTTTACAGAGGGTGTGAGGCCAGCTAGGAGAGCATTGGAATAGTCAAGTCCATAGGTAACAAAGGCATGGATAAGAGTTTCAGCACCAGATGAGCTGATGCAGGGGTGGTGACCAGTGATGTTATTGAGGTAGAAGTAAGTGTTCTTGGTGTTGGAAAGGATATGAGGTTGCAAGCTCAACTCAGGGCAAGATTACAAACTGTCTAGTTCAGCCTCTGGCAGTAGCTGGGAGAGGCATGGAGTCTGTGGTGTGGACTGGAGGCAATGGCTTCGATCTTCTCATTAATTAATTGGAGGAAATTCTTATTCAGTGCTGGAGATTGGACAAGCAGCAAGACAAATTAGAGGCAATGGATGGGTTAAGAGCTGTGGTGAGGTTGAGCTGGATATTCTCAGCATACGTGCAGAATTTTTTTTTGTGTTTTTGGATGTCATGGCTGAGGGGTAGGATGTAGATGAGAACTAGATCCTTGGGGAATTCCAGAGGTAAAGATGCAAGAGAAGTCATTGCAGGAGTTTTACTGGTTATGATTTGATAGTTAGGAATGGACCCTGCAGGGCATATCCATGTACGTACATTCTTGGGGTGTTCTAATAATGAAATTTTTGCATATTTTAACTTTTTCCAGAAGTATACACGAATAACAATTGTCTTTCTGAAGATATTGACGCATTTATAGAATTTTCACCAGGTACAGAGATAGATCCTGCACATCTTGTAGGGATCATTTTTTTATTTACTTCTGAATAAAATCGCAGGTTTCTTCCCGACACGCGACGCAGTCCTGTCTTTCTCATTTGTTTGCGGCGTTCCTGGCTAATTCCAGAACACACTTCCTGCAACATATGTGTAATTTTAGACAAATAAAGTGTAAATCTTTGCTTTCAGGGTGTGATTTTATTCTGATTGCAAAGGCTCTTTAACTCTTACTCTCAGGCCATTCGAAATAATTATTCTCCTAACTATTTTCGCCAATTGTGTGGCCTTAGCTGTCTACATACCTTTCCCAGAAGACGACTCGAATGCAACCAATTCCAATCTGGTAAGTTCAAAGTGCTTCCATCGTTATTTGACTGGTGTGCTCTGCAATATATTTTGAAATCAGGAAGTGTGTGGCTTTTTGTGTGAATCTATTGTAAGCGGCTGTCATTGGCTATGTAATGCTTTCTTGCTATATTGAAAGCTTGGTAGTTTTTTTCCTTCTAGTGCTTCGTAGTAAACGCAAATGATTTCTGTTGGGCTTGGTTGGTGGTGTTGAATTTGACTGACCCCAGTGTTGACCAACAGTGGTTTGACTTCTAGTTTGAAAAAAATGTTCCCAGCTGGCTTACATTTACCTACAGCGGTGATTAAAAACGGAATTAGACGCGTGACTTTATATCTACTGTGAAAATTGTTTTTTGTGTCTATAATGACGATCATTTACCACTGTCGTACGTTTGGAAATTCCGTTTTATCTGAACTATTCATAAATGATGTATAGGCAATACTAACAAATTGCTTCTGCTGTAATCCGATCACCATAATCCGATTGAAGATGATGTTTATGAGCTTGTTAGTGCTCCGTAAAATGGCGGTCTGTTTAATCGTGTCTAATTGCTATCGGCTCTATACGTTTGGGGGAATGTTAGAGATTGTGAAGGCAGATTTATTGAAGGTGTACTTGACAACGTTTTTGTTTGGAAAATGTCCTAGAATACTACCATTGATCTGAAAATTAATTGAGGAAATCTGAAAGCAATCTTGATACATAGTTACATTGTTTCAAACATAGATACAATGGTGAATATTACCTACCAATTTCTTAATCAATATTTCTAAATCTTTCCAAAGAAGGCATATATACTATGTCTATAAACTAGTGGCTTACCTTATATCAACAGAACCATTTTAATTGTATAATCTTATAACAGTTGTACGTCTTGATAGTTGTTTACATTATTTTAAACTGAAGTTGAATAAAATATTTACCGTCAGAACTGTTTGCATGTTATGGAGCATAATTTTATACCTAGCTGTAGGTCTCTTTTTAAAATCTTAAGAAATATACAGGATTGTAGCATTGTCAGACAACCATCTGCAGAAAATCCTTAACATATTTTGGACATTAAAGATTGCTGTGATCCATTGTTTGAATTAATCAACTGATCAAACGTTAAGTGGCAGTGTCACACAACCATAAGAACACCACTGGTCTGTAGAATGTAAAATATGTTAGTATATATCAATATCTATAACATACTAGAAATGATATTGTTCAACCAGTTAATTGTAGGTAATTTAATTTTGTGCTTCAGTTGATGTCATAGTTCACATGAACAAAAGCTTCAGTGATTTATCCACTGAATCTGGAACCACTGCTTTCTGCCTTAGCAATTTCTGTATTCCAAATATAGCTTTTGGTTTTGTAGCATATTATAAACCTAAAGGATTTCATATATGTTTTTCATGAATGCACAATTAATAATGGATTCTAGTTTGCCATACAAATTATCATTTTTTAAGACAAAAGTAGCATTTATTAGAGTTGAGCAAAGCTACCGAGAGGATATTTTAATGGGTGACACCAGCATGGCAATATTGCCCATTTTCAGTTGCCAGAAGGAAGTACGTGGTATGAGTGCCTGCTACTACTATTCAAATGAGCTGACCTCTCTCTGACCCCAAATACTCCAAGGGGGTCTGGAACAAGAGTCACCAGTACCCACACTGCTACGTTTCTGCTGGTGAGCAAGTTTTGGGATTTTTGAGGCATTAGTGCTTGGCAGTACTGGAAAGGAAATTGCAAGTTAGTTGGCATACGTGACGATCATCCATTTTGGTAGCACTGTGAAATGGTTCTAGCCTTCTGATTTGACTGGAGAATAGGCCTAGGATTTGGCAGACCTGTGGTGAGAGAGATCCAGTCCTTTTGTTAGCGTGGAAATTCTTTGATCTGGCATCTTGATGGAGGGGAAACCTGGGGTGAGGCATAACCATGAAAACCTGAAATTTAGCATAACTGGGAGCTGGGAATGTAAGGTGTATGTCTCACATGGATTGCTTGTGGCAAATTTTCCAGTTCTTACACGTGAGGTTATTGGATCTTCGGGCTCACTGACTTTTTTTATTCGTTCATGGGATGCGGGCGTTGCTGGTTAGGCCAGCATTAATTGCCCATCCCTATTCAAACTGAATGGCTTGCTAGGCCATTTCAGAGGGCATATTTTTTTAAGAGTCAACCACATTGCTGTGGGTTTGGAGTCACATGTAGGCCAGACCAGGTTAAGATGACAGATTTCCTTTCCTAAAAGACATTCGTGAACCAGATGGCCTTTTACAACAATTGACAATGTTTTCATGGTCACCATTAGACTAGCTTTTTAAATTCCAGATTTATTAACTGAATTCAAATTTCACCATCTGCCGTGGCATTAACCTGGGGCTCTGGGATTACTAGTCCAGTGACATTACCACTACGCCGCGGCCTCCCAGGAAACTGTTAAGCTGTCTTATTCTTGTTTTGTGGTGCGAACACACACTCTTGCTCTCCATTGCGTGCTCTCTTGTATTCTCCCACATACTGTCTTTCTAAAAAAAAAAAATACGCCCAGTGCCTCGATTTACCTAGCCAGCTTCTGTGTTGTACATTCTATTTGATGCTACAGGTTCATGCTCCATAAGAGCCTCCTCACACCCCTCTTTATCTAAGCCATTCAGTATAATATATTCCCTTCTCCCTCATGTGCTTATCTTGCTTCCCCTTAAATGCATTTATGCTATTTGCCCAACTACTTGTGGTAGCGCGTTCCAGATTTTTGCCACTCTAAGAGTGAAGAATTTTTTCCTGAATTCCCTATTGGTTTTACTCATGACTATCTTATATTTATGGCCCCTAGTTTTGGTCACCCCCACAAGGTGAAACTCTATATCTGCGATAGCAACCGTTTCATAATCTTAGGTTCCCTACCCCCGATACATGTCTAAGAGGGAGCTCAGATTGGAGGGAAGCAAAACTGGTAACAGGAAGTAGAGAAGTAGTAAGCAAAATTAGAAGGCAGATGAGACAACGGCAAACATCAAATAGGATTGGAATGAGGAACAAAGTTTAGGGCACTCTATCTGAATGCATGCAGCATTCGCAACAAGATAGAAAGCACAAGTAGAGGTAAATGGGTATGATTTAATTGCCATTATGAAAATGTGGTTACAGGGTGACCAAGACTGGGAACTGAATATTCAGGGATATTTGTCATTTAGGAGAGATGGGCGGAGGGGAAAAGGTGGTGGAGTAGAGCTGTTAATAAGGGATGAGATCAGTACATTAGTGAGAGAGGATCTTCGATCGAAGGAGCAAATTGTAGAATCAGTCTGGGTGGAGCTAAAACAGTAAGGGGCAATGAACATTGGTGGGAGTTGTTAACGGGCCACCAAACTGTAGTGGTAATGTTGGGCATGGTATAAATCAGGAAATTAGAGCTGCATGTAGCACGGGCAATACAGTAATAATGGGCAACTTCAATTTACGTATAGATTGGGTAAACCTTATTAGCACTAATGCTGTGGAGGATGAATTCCTGGAGTGTGTATAAGATGGGTTTCTGGAGCAGTATGTTGAAGAACCAACTAGGGATCAGGCTATTTTAGATTTAGTATGATGTGAAAGGGCTAATTAATAACCTTGCTGTAACGGAGCCATTAGGAAATAGTGACCATAATATGATAGAGTTCAACATTAAGTTTGAAAGAGCTATCATTAATTCTGAGACTCGGACTGGAATTTAATACCACCCCAGTGAGGGGGGCGGGGGGAGATGGCATTAAATGGTGTGGGAGGTTCCGGGAGGCCTTGCTGACCGGATCCTGCCTCTGCCGCCACTTTACGTAGGGCGGCGGGGGCAAAAGACGGGCTGCCCGCCCCAGGCCAATCAAGGCCCTTAAGTGGTTACTTAATGCCACTTAAGGGCCTTCACCCACCTCCTTGCGGATTTTACGCATGACAAGCAGGCAGCTGAGGACCCAGAAAAGCCGCCTGGAAATACCAGGCAGCTGCCGATCGCCCCGGGGGTGGGCGCTGTTCATCGGGCACAGGGTTCCCAATGGAGGCACGCCTCCCCTTTTTCCCACCCCCTTTCCCCCACACCCCCTCCAATCCAACCACCCTTGCCTCGCTGGGGGTAATCAGTCTGGCCCCAGCGAGGCAACCACAACTTATCTGGACTCCCAGCTCCATGTCTTTGCCTGGGCTGCAGTCCCAGCAGTGGCCACCGCTCCCGGTGGTGCAGCTCAGTGAGGCAGGACCTCCTCCCTCAAGCGGATTGGAAGTCCCGCCTCGGAACAGTTAAAGCCTGGGGACCTGTAAAATGCGGGTCTGATCCCCTGGCGAGGTGGAAGCGGGTTTGCCACTGACTTTTCAGTCGGTGGCCGACTCCCATCTGCCCAACGTGAAATCCCAGCATATGGTCTTAAATCTGTAAAAAGGAAACTATGAAGGTATGGGGGCAAGTTGGCTATGGTGGATTGGGAAAATACATTGAAAGGTTTGATGGTAGACAGGCAATGGCTAGTATTTAAAGAAGCATTACATGGTTTATAACAAATGTACATTCCTCTAAGATGCAAAAACGCAACAGGAAATGTGAATCATCTGTGGCTAAGAAAAGAAGTTAAGGATTGCATTAGGTCAAAGGAAGTGGCTTATAAGGTCGCCACAAAAAGTAGTAAGCCCGAGAATTGGGAGCAATTTAGAGTCCAACAAAAGAGGACCAAGAAACTGATAAAGAAAGGGACAAGAGATTATGAATGCAAGTTATCCAGTAACCTAAAGGCAGACTTTAAAAGCTTCTTTTGGTATGTGAAAAGGAAATGATTAGCAAGGACTTTTGTGGGTCCATTGCAGGCAGAGACAGGAAAGTTTGTGGTGGAGAATGAGGAAATGGCGGAGAGACTAAACCATTCCTTTGTGTGTCTTCACAGAGGAATCCACAGAAAATCTCCCAGAAATACTAGGGAACCAAGGGAATTGTAAAAATGAGGAATTGAAAGAAATTAGTATCAATAAAGAGGTAGTACTTGAAAAATTAATTGGATTGAAAGTTGATAAATCCCCTGGACCAGATGAGCTACATCCCAGAGTATTGAAGGAGGTGGCTATAGAGATAGCATTGGTGATTATCTTTCAAAACTCTATAGATCCTGAAAGATCCTGCAGACTGGAAAGTAGCAAATTTAACCCGACTATTAAAGATGGGAGCAAGAGAGAAAATGGATAGCTACAGACCTGTTAGATATCTAGACACTGGAAAATAATGATATGATTGTGCAGAGTCAACATGGATTTGTGAAAGGGAAATCATGTTTGACAAACCTGTTGGAGTTTTTTTTTGTTTGAAGATGTTATTTGTAGCATAGATAAAAGGCGAACCAGTGGATGTGGTATATTTGGATTTTCAGAAGGATTTTGATAAGATCCCGCACACGAAGTTAGTAAACAAAATTAGAGCCTATGGGACTTGGGGTAATATACTGCAATGGATTGAGAATTGGTCAACAGGCAGAAAGCAGAGAGTAGAAATAAATGGGTCATTCTCAGGATGGCAGGCTGTTGCTAATGGGGTACCGCAAGGATCAGTGCTTGGGCCAAAGCTGTTCACAATCTATGTAACTGTAACTGATTTTGGATAAGGGGACCAATTGTAATATTACCAAATTTGTGGATGACACAAAACCAGGAGGGAATGTAAGTCATGAGGAGGATGCAAGGAGGCTTCAAGGTGATTTGGACAGGCTCAGTGACTGGGCAAGAACATGGCAGATGGAATATAATATGAATAAGTATGAAGTGATCAATTTTGGTAGAAAAAACAGAAGGGCAGAGTATTTCTTAAATGGTGAGAGGTTGGGAAGTGTTGATGTCCAAAGAGACCTGGGTGTGCTTGTTCATGACTCAACTAAAAGCTAGTATGCAGGTGAAGCAAGCAATTAAGAAGGCAAATGTATGCTGGCCTTCATTGCAAGATGATTTGAGTACAGGAGTAAAGATGTATTGCCTCAATTGCATACAGCCTTGGTGAGACTGTATATGAAGTATTGTGTACAGTTTTGGTCTCATTATCTAAGGAAGGATATACTTGCCTTAGAGGGAGTGCAACAGAGGTTCACTAGACTGATCCCTGGGATAGCGGGATGTCTTATGAGGAGAGATTGCAGAAACTGGGCCTGTATTCTCTGGAGCTTCAAAGAATGAGGGGTGACCTCATTGAAACTTAGAAAATTCTTACAAGGTTTGAATAGGTAGATGTGGATAGGATGTTTCTTCTGGCTGGTGAGTCTAGAACAAGGAGACATAGTCTTAAATGGCCTACCCCTTATTCTGAGACTGAGATGAGGAGACATTTCTTTACTCAGAGGGTGGTGAATCTGTGGAATTCTCTATCCCAGAGGGCTGTGGAAGCTCCATCATTGAGCATGTTCAAGACAGAAATCAATAGATTGCTGAATATTAACGACATCAAGGGATATGGGGATAGTGGGGAAAAAAGGCCTAGAGATAGATGATCAGCCATGATCTATTTGAATGGCGAAGCAGGCTTGATGGACAGAGTGACCTACTCTTGCTCCTATTGCCTATGATCTCCAAGATCCTATGGTCACCATTCAGTCTTCTAGAGAAAAGAGCCCCAGTCTGTTCAATCTTTCCTGATAGGTATAATCTCTCAGTTCTGGTACCATCCTTGTAAAAGTTTTTACTTTTTAAAAGACTTTCAATATAAACTTACCAACATAATGGCCGGAATCGGAATTTTAGGCCCGCCTGCCCCCCCCCCCCCCCCACAAAGAGCGGGAAGGTGGTGGGGGGCATAAAATGAAGCAGGAGGCTCGGGTGCTCTTCCCAACCCGCTCCTGCCTCTGCCACCACTTTACCTAGGGCGGTGGCAACAAAAAACAGCCCGCCTGCCCCAGGCCAATCAAGGCCCTTTAGTGGCCACCGCCCACTGCCACGGTGCAAGATATGCCTCCTGACAAAAGCAGACAGCTCTCTGACAGCCTGGAGGGGGGACCCTCGTCATGCACCCTGTGCCCGATGAAGGGCTGCCCCAACTTCCCCCAATACGCACCCCCCTCCCCAGTCCCCCCATTCAACCATCCTTGCCTCGCCAGGGCCCGACCGATCACCCCCAGCAAGGCCCCAAAAACTTACTTACATTCCGGGCTGCCTGACATCATCTTTGCAGTGTCTGGGTTGCAGTCCCAGCAGTGGCCACCGCTCCCGCAGGCCAGGCGGAGGTGGGGTCGCCACCAACTTTTCAGTTGGTGGACGTCTCCTGTCAGCCGAGGGAAAAATCCCGGCCAATGTTTTTGAAATTTGTTCTTTAGGTTTTAATCAAATTGCTTTGAAAAGTAATTGAGCACAAACTACTGGAAGCTAAAACAAAATGTTCAGCTATCGAGCTATCTGATGGATTCTAGGAAATTGAGTACCCTGTTCATGATGAGACTGTATGATCCAAGTTAAGCTGGCACCAGAGCTCAAATCAAAGCCCAGGTTTTTGGGAGAAGCTGAAAACGTTGAAGGAGAAATTAAGTACAAGTACAATTCAATGGGTAAACTTAATTAGGTCATTATGAAATTTGTTTTTTTTAATTTACTTTATTTAAATACTTACTTTGGACATTAGAAATTTCAGTTGGGGGGAAATATGATATAAAAATAAATTCAGGAAGCATTTTGAGTGGTTTGTGGGAAGCCAGTGGCAAACTTTTTTAATCATGGGTAATTTACCCCATGAATGGGGCAAGGACCTGGTGAAAGGCAGAACACCAAAGGAGAAGAATTTATCCCTACCATATAATAGCAGCTTTGTGTCACACAATACAATGTCTTTTAACATTAAAAAGGCCTATCACAACGCCACTAAGAGGAGTAACAGGTCCTGCAGATACTTATGAGCATTCAATGTAATGCCCCATGTACTGAAATGAATATATAATAGATTCACATTTATCTATATATTGAAAAATCTTGTAAACTTCTCTATCTAGCTTTTTGTTATGGTCGTTTTATAAATTCTCTTTCCGATCCCATTGCTTTTTCTTCTCTCGCTCTCGCTCTCTCTCTCCCTCCCTGCACCCCCCCCCCCCCCCACCCACCATCCTTTGCATACTAGGTTTTGTACCCGCTCCATAATGTGCTCACGTTTTTACTCTCTCTCCCACCCTCCCTCTCTCTCTCTCTGCCTCTCCTTCCCCCACATCAACTCCCTCACTCTCTTGCATCCCATCTCTCTCTTGCACTTGCTTTTTTTGAAATGTGCTTCAGCAGTTTGAATGACACTGGAAATGTAACATAAACCTGATAGATGGGAAAGGTGAAATGTGACAGTTAGGAAATACACACGGGATGTGTTGTTTTTACAATAAATCTTGTGGCATTGGGCATGGCTTATAAGGACCATGTTGTACTAGATAGTATAGGACATATTAATCTGCTGTTATGGTAAATGTGGGTGAGGTTGCTCATTAGGCTGCATATTACAACTTGGCTCTCTTGAACTCTTCAATTATGATTATTAAAGTCATTTAGAGGTTACATACATTGTGACTTCTGTGTAAAATAACTGCCTTTTTCAATATTTTTGAAGTGTGGCACAAATTAATGTTTGAAACCTGATGGACAGCAAATCTGCACTAAATGTTGTATTCCCTGCAAGGCCACTATACCTTTTCTAAACTGTGGTGCCAAAACTAAATGCAGTACTCAGATGGGATCTAACCAAGACACTATACTACTGAAGCATAATTTGCTCCCCTTTGTATTACAACCAGCTTGAGATGAGGCCATTCCAGTAGCCTTTTTGATTACTTTTTGTGCATGTTTGGCTTCTGTGTAAGTGCTTGCAGCTTGTGGAGTACTTTTACCATCAGGACAATCTGAGATTTTCTGAAATCTTCTTGCTGCTCTATTCATTTTGTAACTGCATCCCCACTATGTTGATGCTAGTTTTGCCTGCTTCCAGTGCATTCCAGAGCTTCCCATTCCTTCTGTTGTTCAAGGAAATTCTATTAACAGACATAATATGTTCCTTTGATGTTAAATGTCAAGTCATAAAAGTTTAGGAAGGAACTCTTCAATTGTTCCTTAACAAAGAAAACTAACAGGCTCAAAGCATTGCATCAGTTTACACCTAAGAGCTATTTTAGGACTGTGGGCAAAAGTTAGCAATTGCTCCTTTTTATAAACTAACGCATAAAATGGGTAAACCTTAATGAACACTTTGTGCACTAGTTTCAATGCACAGAACAATTTTACTTCATGAATATGTGGAAACTCCTTTTAACAATTATAGGACAGCCAAAATTATTGCACAGCCAATAAAGTACTTTTAAAGTGTGGTCACTGTTGTCGGGAAAAGATTAATTATACTGTATTATGTGGTAGGCATTTGGTGTGTAATTTGGTCCTTTTATTTACCTGCATAGAATTTTTGAGAGCATCGAGCACATTTCAGAGTTTTAAAAGTTAATTGTTTTCTGTTTTCTTTCTGATCTGTAGACAGGCATTTACAATCATTTTCTGATCTGTAAACAGCTGTTGAGCACTGACCAGCCTGTGTCTAATTTTATTGAAAATAGACTTTAAGGCCTGAGTGTGAGACAGACCTGATAAAAATCTCCATTAGCAGAAGAATAATATACTATGTGTTACATGGGATATTGCTGGTGTCATAAAACAACATATCATCCAACTTCCTGTGAGCAAGGCTCACTAGTGCATTCAAAATTCAATACGCAATTATTTAAAAAGTTGACAAGCAGATATTTATTTTTTGCAATAACCTTTGAAATAATGCTACAAATCTTTGACAACATTGAACTCTCCCAGGTCAGCTTTGACATGCTAAATGTCCAGAATAATGCTTCTAATCTGCCTCTTCAGAACATAAGAAATAGGAGCAGGAGTGGGCCATTTGGCTCCTCAAGCCTGCTCCACCATTCAATAAGATCATGACTGATCTGATCATGGCCTTAACTCCACTTTCCTGCTGGCCCCCCATAATCCTTGACTTCCTTTGTAGATCAAAAATCTGTCCAGCTCAGCCTTGAATATATTCAATGACCCAGCCTCTACTGCTCTCTGGGGAAGAGAACTCAAAAGTTAAACAACCCTCTGAGGGAAGAAATTCCTCCCCATCTCTCTCTTAAATGGGAGACCCCTTATTCTGAAACTGTGCCCTCTAGTTCTAGATTCCCCCATGAGGGGAAACATCCCCTCAGAATTGACCCTATCAAACCCTCTCAGAATCTTGTGTTTCAATAAAATCACCTCTCATGCTCCTAAGCTCCAATGAGTATAGGCCCAACCTGCCTCATAAGACAACCCCTTCGTCCCAGGAATCAACTTGGTGAACTTTCTTTGAACTGTCTCCTATGCAAGAACATTCATCCTTAAATAAGGAGACCATACTGTACGCAGTACTCTAGATATGGTTTCACCAATGCCCTGTGCAGTCTTAGAAAGACTTCCCTACTTTTATGTTCCATCCATCTTCCAATAAGGGCCAACATTCTATTTGCCTGCCTACTTACTTGGTATACCTGCATGCTAACTGTTTGTGATTCAAATGCGAGGACACCCAGATCCCTCTGTACTGCAGCATTCTGTCATCTCTCTTCATTTGAATAATCTGCTTTTCTATTCTACCTACCAAAGTGAACAATCTCGCATTTTCCCACATTATACTCCATCTGCAAAATTTTTGCCCGCCCACTTAACCTATTGTTACTACCAGGTGTGAAAGGTGTCTTGGGGTCTTTTACTGTCTTCACCTAGTCTTATTGTAACAGGGTTTAATTTTAAACACACTGTGTTTTGAGCTTCCCCTTGGTGAATCCTTATTCACCACTTTCCGATTATAAGACAAATAAATGAGCATAAACAGGCTTTCTTAGGTTTAAAGAAGAAAAGTGAAATTTATTAAACCTTGAACTTAAACTCTAGTACAGTTAACGCATACGACACACCCATGCTAGCATGCACACGTGATACACACATGGAAATAGGGACAGAAAAGAGCAGAAGAAAAATAAAGTAGAGCGGTTTGAGGCAATATTCAAAGAGTTTCTTGTTTACTGTACTTCGAGCTCACTGTAGTCCTTTTGTAAGTGGTCTTGCTTTTCGTTGAGGCCCAGTATTCTTCTTAAACCTCATTCACTGTAGGAGACTTATCTCTCTTGGGGTTCATGTGTCTTCAGTGGGTCTTACATTCTGTGAGAAAGAGATGAGAGCAGATAGGAGAGAGGTGTTCTCAGTCCAGGAGCAAACAGCTTTCTAAGTTTTAAAACTCTGTGGAAAGTTCAAATCCAAACAGCCAGTTAGTCATGTGACTAAACTATTGGAGTAGCAGGGACTGGGTCCTTTGTTCCAACACTGTCTGCCAGTATGCAAAAAAGGCCTTTCTGGCGAGGGGCCTGGCAATTCCTTGTGTTAGGCCCTCTTTTCTTCCCAGCACCAATTTTAAGTTTTAATGTTTATGTGGTGAAATAATGTGTACCTCATTCTTGGCAGATGGGGACCTGCATGAGACTATCTATATCCATTTGGAAATGCTCTGTGCCCTCCTCACAACTTGCTTTCCCACCTATCTTTGTATCGTCAGCAAATTTGACTATAGTACACTTGGTCCCTTCATCCAAGTCATTAATATAGATTGTATATAGTTGAGGCCCCAGCACTGATCCCAGTGGCACCCCACTAGTTACAGTTTGCCAACCCGAAAATGACCTATTTATCCCGACTCTGTTTCCTGTTAGCCAATCCTCTATCCATGCTAATATATTACCCCCAACGCCATGAGCTCTTACATTGTCAAGTAAACTTTTCGGCAGCACCTTATCGAATGCCGTTTGGAAATCCAAATACACTTCGTCTACTGGTTTCCCCTTTATCCACCCTGCTCATTACATCCTCAAAGAACTCTAATAAATTTGTCAAAGACAGTTTCCCTTTCAAAAAACCATGTTGATTCTACTTGATTTTATTATGATTTTCTAAATGTCCTGCTACTACTTCCTTGATAATGAATTCCACCATTCTCCAAATGACAAACATTAGGCTAACTGTCCTATAGTTTCCTGATTTCTGTCTCCCTGCTTTTTTGAATAGGGGCATTATATTTGCGCTGGCACCTTTCCAGAATCGAGGGAATTTTGGAAGGTTCCTATCAATGAAGCCACTTCTTTTAAGATCCAAGGATACAGGCCATTAGGTCCAGGAGACTTGTCAGCCTTTAGTTCCATTAGTTTTCCTAGTACTTTTTCTCTAATGATTTTTCAAGTTCCTAACTTCCTTTCGCCCCTTGATATTCTATTATTCTTGAGATGCTTACCATGAAGACATACAGATTACTTGTTCTAAGTCTCTGCCATTTTCTTGTTTCCCATTAATTTCCAAGTCTCATTCTCTCCAACATTTACTTCAGCGGCTCTCTTCCTTTTTTATATACTTGTAGAAGCTCTTCCTGTCTGTTTTTTATATTCCTTGCCAGTTTACGCTCTTTCTAATTCTTTTCCTATTTTTAGCCATCCTTTGCTGGATAATTTTGCTAATTTTCCCAATCTTCTGGCCTACCATCAATCGTCACAGCATTGTATGCCTTTTCTTTCAATTTGACACCATCCTTAACTTCCTTAGTTAGTCACAGATGGTTCATCCTCCTCGTAGAGTCTTTCTTTCTCAGTGGACTATGTTTTGTTGTGAGTTAGGAAATAGCTCCTTAAATGTCTGCCATCTTACGTTTGAATCTATTTTCCCAATCTACTTTAACCAATTTTTTCTTCATAACATTGCCATTGCTTTTAAGTTTAACACACTAGCTTCAAACCCAAGTTTTTCACTCTCAAACCGAATGTGAAATTCATCATGTTATGATCACTCTTCCCTAGAGGATCTTTTACTATGAGATGATTAACTAATCCTGTCTCATTGCAAATTACCAGGTCTAAAATAGCTTGCTCCCTGGTTGGGTCCAAAACATATCGTTCTAAGAAACTGTTCCGAATACACTCTGTACTCATCCTCAAGGCTACCTTTACCAATTTGAATTGTCTAATCTGTATGAAGGTTAAAATTGTCTAAGATTATTGCAGCACCTTTCTCTGAAACCCCCATTATGTCTTAATCTGTACTCTGTCCTACAATGTAGCTACTGTTCGTGAGCCTAGAAACTACTCCCACCAGTGACTTTCCTTTGCTATTTCTTATTTCCACCCAAACTGATCCTACATCTTGATGTTCTGAGCCAAGATCATTTCTCACTACTGATATCATCCTTTATTAACAGAGGTACCCCAGTTCCTTTTCCTTTCTTCCTATCCTTTCAAAATGTCAAATGCGCTTGAATATTCAGTTCCCAGCCTTGGTCACCTTTCAACCATATCTCTGTAATGGCTATCAGATGATACCCATTTAATTCTATTTGTGCCATCAATTCATCTATCTTGTTAGAAATGCTGCATGCTTTCAGATAATGAGCCTTTAATTTTGTCCTTCTATCATTTTCCTTACTCTGATCTTATTTGCTGGTGCATTCTTATGTTTGTACACTCTGTCCCTTCCTTTCACCCTCTGATTATCTTTTACCCATATTGCTACCCTGCACCATTATTGCCTTGTTCCTTC
Source organism: Heterodontus francisci (assembly GCF_036365525.1). Classification (NCBI taxonomy): domain Eukaryota; kingdom Metazoa; phylum Chordata; class Chondrichthyes; order Heterodontiformes; family Heterodontidae; genus Heterodontus; species Heterodontus francisci. The sequence goes on along the minus strand of NC_090388.1, from coordinate 53,687,865 downwards.
TCTTGAACTTTCTAAATTTCCCCTCACCTGAACCCTCCCCCTACTCTCCCCACCCCCAGCCCTACTTATTCGATTTGCCAGGACACCAGTCCCAGCGTGGTTCAGGTGAAGCCCGTCTCAACGGAACAGCTCCCTCCTTCCCCATTACTGGTGCCAATGCCCCATGAATTAAAACCCTTTCTCCTACACCAATCTTTGAGCCATGCATTCAACTCTCTGATCTTATTGACCCTATGCAATATGATCATGGCTCAGATAGAATCCAGAAATTCTTACTTCCGTGGTTCTTTTTAATTTAGTCTCTAGCTGCTCTACTCCCTCAGCAGAACCTCTTTCTTAGTCCTACCTATTGCAATGGTACCTATGCATCCTCAGCAACTGGATTTTAGTCCTCCCACTCCAAGTTCCTCTCCAGCCCCAAGGAGATGTCCTTAACCCTGGCAACAGGCAGGCAACACAGCTGTGGGGACTCTCACTGTCAGCTGCAGAGAACATTCTGTATCCCCCTAACTATACTATCCTCTAGTACTACATTCCTTTTTACTGTCCCAACTTGAATGCCCCCACCCCTTGTACCACGATGCTGTGGTCAGTTTGCTCATCCTCCCTGCAATCCCTATTCTCATCCATACAGTTTGCAAGAACCTCATACCTGTAGGACAAGTACAAGATCTGCGGCTCCTCCGGTGCTAACTTCTTGATCCCCATACCTGCCTCACTCGTATTCGCACCCTTACCATGGATCAAATCTGAAGTACTGAACCTAAGGGATGTGCCTGCCTCTTGGATGGATGGAATTTTATGGGCCCTGCAAGAGCGGATTTGGTGGAATGTGGGATGATTTAAACAGACGTGAATTGTTTTTTCAGATTTCCAATGGTAGGATTTTTTTACTGAATTAAGTCGGCGGCATGTTTGCGACGGTCCGGTTTCCCCCGCAAGGTGGCGGATAGCAGCTTTACATTCATTTCCATATCATGAATACTTATTACCCTACACTTAGTTCCAATTAAGTCCGACCTGCCAGATTAAGTGAATGGTGAGCGGTCTTCCCGTGCCACCCGGTTCACGTTTGTTTCAACGTGGCGTGCAACAGTTGGCTTTGTGCAGTTGTGTCTGAGGTCAGTGTTTTTCTTTCTTGAACTCATCAGCAAAAGGAAAGCCAACATTGGAATAAATATTTTCCTCCAGGCTCAGCACCAGCAAGGGTGATTCTTCTCAGGGGATGGCAGCGATGGAATGGTTGGGTCTGCATGGAGGAGCAGGGGAGGGTACTCAGGGAAAATAGGGTGGGATGATCGGTTGCATAGAGGAGGAGCGGACGACAAAAGGTGAGGTGATCAGGTCCATGGAGGAATAGGGGAGGATACTTGGGGAGGACAGGGTGGGGTGATCGGGCGCATAGAGGAGCAGGGGAGGGAGGGAGAACAAAGGGTGTGGTGATCAGGTGCATGGAGGAGCAGGGGAGGGAGGCAGGGAGCATCCAGGGTGTATAATGGCTGGTATTGCTGCTGAAGGTAGATGTGGGCGCCTGCAGAGATTGTGGGTTGATTTGAGTGTTACAGTCAATAGATGGTCATGAGGGGCTTAAAGGGAGGGATGAGTGCTGTCAATGCCGGGACCTGTGGGGCAAATTCAGGGTACTGGCTGGCAGAGGGAACAGTCACAGTAAAAGGGGGCAAATGGATTCTGTAGGAGAAGGTCAAGACTTAGGTTGGGTACTGTACGGCATCATAGGGAAGGGAACTGGACTCAGCAATAATTTTCAGGAGGATTAAGGGTTAGAGTGGGCATTTCGATGGTAACTGGAGTAGGGACAGGATGGCATGAATTAGTTGATTGTAACATTGTGCACTGTAATGGGGACTGTAATGTAATGTTACCATAATAATGGTAACGGAGGAAAGGGTTAAGGTTACATTGGGGGGGGGGGGTGGGGTCAAGGGTATGGGTTCAGGTTGGAAGGTGGTGAGATTTGCCTTAAATTGTTTACACACCATTTTCTCGAACAATAATGAAAACCACGTGGCCAATGAAGCATTGCAAGGCGAGTGGGAGGAGACAAATGATTGTGGGTGGGTACTCAACCTGGCTGCAATTCTGAGGCACATAAAACAGAACTGCACATTGCCTGGATGGTTCAGTTAACTGGCAGCAGAAGGCTGAATTGGAACATTCTGCTCATTTCATTATTTGCAAAACTGCAGCATGGGTGTCATACCCTCAATTTTTCTAATACCACGGGAAGAAGAGCAGAGGGAGCAACTTAGGATGGATCTTTTCCCTCAATGCATGATGCATGAAAGCCAGCAACAGACAGAACAAGAAGGTGAGGATGCTGAAACTGACAACATCCAGGAATGGCATTATTGAAGACAGATGCTGGCACGTCGTCGCATTCTCGGGCAAGGACAAATCACCTTCAAATGTCAGAGAGGCATTGCCAGAGACGCCTAAGGACGTCATGTGAAATAGTCACAGAAATTTGTATGATTCTGCAACATGACCTGCAACTGCTTGGGTTTGGTGCGAAACCCATTCCACTTGCCCTCAAGGTGACTGCTGCACTCAATGTTTTGACTACCGGCATCTTACAGGAATCAATGGGTGACATAAACGTCATATCACAGTTTGTGACCCATAGGTGTATAAAAGAGGTGACCAATGCCCTATTTTGTCATGCCAATGAGTTCATCTACTTACCTGTAGATAAGGACAGCCGTACTGCAAGGTCTGTGGCCTTTGCTGTTGTCAGTGGGCTCCCTAGAATGCAAGGAGTGATCGACTGCACTCATAGCCATTAGAGCTCCCTGGGAGCAACCTGATGCACTTGTGACTCGCAAATGCTTTCAATCTTCGAACGTACAACTGGTTTACGCCCACCGGAGAAAACTATTGCAGGTTTTCACACATTTCCAAGGGAGCTGTCACAACTTATACATTTTGAGGAAATCACAGCTGCCAGGAGCTTTGGAAGAACAAGCTGAAGTGGACGGCTGGATCCTGGGTGACAAGGGTTACCCCCTTTGTACGTGGTTGATGACACCAGTGTGTCATCCCCAAAGCTCAGCTGAAGGGAGATGCAGTGCTGCTCACTCATCCACCAGAGCCATCATTCAAAACACCAATGGCATGCTGAAAATGCACTTACACTGCCTTGATCGGTCTGGAGGGGCTCTTCATGACACGCCAGAGAGGGTCTCATGAATAATCATTGTCTGCTGTGCATTACACAACCTGGCAATTAGACACAACTATTTTCTGCATGCGGAGGAACACCAGTCCTTCTCAGATGAGGATGACTATGAAGAGGAGGACAACAATGCAAACAATGCCATCATAGATATAATGGCCATGGCGAGACATGCAAGGGACATCCGGGAAAACCTCATTTGTACGTTTCTGCCAACAATAAGGCCACTTGGAAAAGGAACATTGGGAGGAGAAAACATACTTTCTCCAAATATGTTAACTTCCGCCTGAAGTCTTAATCATTGCTGCAATCAAAAAGGGCTCTCCTGATAACAGCAAATGAACCTGTAGTGGAGATGTAACAAATCACCTCTGCTATCCACTTCATTAAAAGCGACATGCATCTCCATTGAAAATATTGTAATACATCAAGGTATTAACCCGCACACACAGGAAGCTGCACGGTTGCAGCACTTTGATGTGACCAGCAAATCTAATGTTCTCTGGGCTACGATGGAACGGAAAACACAACAGTGCTAGGATGGGTGTAAGGATGTGACCGCAGATCCAAAAATGGAAGGCATTAGAATTAGAATTAGAAGATTACAGCGCAGTACAGGCCCTTCGGCCCTCGATGTTGCGCCGACCTGTGAAACCATCTGACCTACACTATTCCATTTTCATCCATATGTCTATCCAATGACCACTTAAATGCCCTTAAAGTTGGCGAGTCTACTACTGCTGCAGGCAGGGCGTTCCACGCCCCTACTACTCTCTGAGTAAAGAAACTACCTCTGACATCTGTCCTATATCTATCACCCCTCAACTTAAAGCTATGTCCCGTCGTGTTTGCCATCACCATCCGAGGAAAAGGACTCTCACTATCCACCCTATCTAACCCTCTGATTATCTTATATGTCTCTATTATGTTGGTAGTTTTAAATTTGAAAAATATGCGAACAAGATACAGCCATCATTGAGGACTGAAGGCTAACATCAAACTGAAAAATGGATACTGGACATTTCTGAAATGTATTGCAAGAAACAATGTGTTCCTGCCATACAACTCCAATAAACATTTTCCTTTTTAAATGAAACCAAGCAAATTACTTGTGAGAGTGCATCAAATATTAAACTGAATAAAGATGTATTGAAAATGGAGCAAAATGTGCACAATATTTACAGCACCCGTGCCACCTGTGTGCTCAAAATATTTTCATCTTGTGTTTCTTGCCACCATGTCTAGGTGCAGCCCCAACATTAGTGGCTGAAATGGAGGCAGTCTGCTCAGTGCACGGTCTCATTGCTGTGGATGACCGTGATGGGCGTCCTCTGGAGGCACAGGGCCTTGGTGGCTCCATCCTACTGGGGGTCTGCAGCAAGGGTGATTGAGTATCCCCCTTGTGCTCGCCTGCGGGAGCTCGGGGAGTCAGTGTTGGGTGGGGGTGGGGGAGGATGAAATGCTGCTTACCCTGGGGATGTCCTGAGAGGTGCCCTGGGGCAGCTAACACCCACTCCTCTTCCCCAGGCAATTGGAGGACTGTTGAGGACCAGACCCATGCTCATGATGATACTCTATTTGTTGCACGATGGCGCCTGTTTCCCGAGGGGAAAATTGGCATTAACAGTGCCATTAGGGCCAAAAAATGAGGCCAGTAGCCTTTTATTTGGCATCGGCACCGTTTTGAAGGGGGTCTACCATTTGACGACGAAGTGTCTGCCTGAAACAACTGATAGGCATTCATTAATAAGCAAGTCAGAGCCATATGCCATACATGGGGCCCTAAGACCCCAGTTGTCATTTTAGGAGAGAACTGGTTGCAGCCTGCACTGTGCACTTGTAGCCAGTTCCACAGGCAATAGAGATGAAGAGGCCCAGCAAGAGTTTTTTTGAGGCAAGGAGGAGCAGGAATGACCATGCACACCCCACCCCAAACACATGCACATACCTTGCTACGGGCTAGAATGGCCATATATTTTCCAGTTTTAATCCAGCTGCCCATTTGACACCACACAGTTTGCTAATTTGATGTGATTGTGGCTATGGCCTCAAAATCACAGCCACCACTTCATCACTATGATTTGATTTAGAGATACAGCACTGAAACAGGCCCTTCAACCCACCGAGTCTGTGTCGACCATTAACCACCCTTTTATACTAATCCTACACTAATCCCATATTCCTACCACATCCTCACCTGTCCCTATATTCCCCTACCACCTACCTATACTAGGGGCAATTTATAATGGCCAATTTACCTATCAACCTGCAAGTCTTTTTTGGCTGTGGGAGGAAACCGGAGCACCCGGAGGAAACCCACGCAGACATAGGGAGAACTTGCAAACTCCACACAAGCAGTACCCAGAATTGAACCCGGGTTGCTGGAGCTGTGAGGCTGCGGTGCTAACCACTGTGCCGCCCTAATGATGGGCGTGCTCACGATCAGCTGCCTAAGAGTCAAAATTGAGTTGGAGAGATGGACTGTATAGGTAGTATATTGACTGCCAAATGTTTAAGGGCCAGTATCAGTCTCCTCATTCTGTTTAAATTTCTCTTAGGAGTTGTAGGACTGGGGGAGGTTTCTGAGAGGGGGAAGCATTAAGGCCATGAAGAAATTTAAACACAAAGATGAGAAATTTAAATTTGAGGCTTTGGTGGACTAGGAGCAGAAACAAGAATAATGGGCTGTCCAACTTGGTGCAAGATAGGCAGCTGAATTTTGGATGAGCTGAAGTTTACAAAGGGTGGAGGATGGGAGGCCATCCAGGAGAGTGTTGGAATAGTCAACTCTGGAAGTGACAAAGACATGGATGAGGGCTGGTAACAGAGGGATTTAGGGGTACTTGTGCACAAGTCGTAGAAAATTAACATGCAGGTACAGCAAGCAATTAGGAAGGCAAATTGTATGTTGGCCTTTATTGCATGGCAGCTGAAGTAGAAGAGTAAGGAAGTCTTGCGATAATTATGTAGAGTTTTGGTGAGACCACACCTGGAGTACTGTGTACACTTTTGGTCTCCTTACCTAAGGAAGGATATACTTGCCTTCGAGGGAGTGCAATAAAGGTTCACCAGATTGATTCCTAGGTAAGAATGAGAGATTGAGTAAAATTGTCTATATTTCCTGAAGACTGAGAGGTATTCTTATTGGAAAGTATAAAACCCTTAGTGGGCTAGACAAATTAAATGTTAAAAGGTTGTTTGGAATGTTACGACCAGGTGCGGAAGGTGTCTAGGGGGTTGTTACTATTTTCACCTGGTCTTATTGTAACAGGGTTTAATTTTAAATACACTCTGTTTTAGCTCCCCCTTTGTGAATCCTTGTTCACATTTTTCCAATTATAAGACAAAGAAACCAATTCACACAGACTTTCTCTGGTTTAAAGAAGAAAGATGAAATTTTACTAAACCTGAAAACTTAAACTCTAATACAGTTCACACCTATGGATATACGACGTGCCCACGCTAGCATGCACGTGCGATGCGCACAGGCAAATAGGGACAGAAAAGATAAGGTGTGACAGTTTGAGGCAATATCTTGTTGTGGTGCTTCAAGCTCACCATAGTCCTTTTGTAAGTAGTCTTGTTTTTCGTTGGGGTCCAGTAGTCCTCTTAAAACCTTGTTCATGTAGGAAACCTTTCTCTCTTTGAGTTTCACGTGTTTTCAAAAGTTTCAGTTCCGTGGGAAGGAGATGGAAACAGGTGGGTGAGAAGTCTTCTTGCTTCAGTTCCAGGAGAGATCTTTACTCCATGAGCACATGGCTTTGTCTCTTCAAAATCCTTTGTTGGAAGTTTAAATGCGCTGCAACAGCCAGTTCATCATGTGACTAAATCTGGTCTGACCACTTCTGTGTATTGGGGAAGCAACTACTGTGTCCCCATTGTTCCAACAACGCTAATACTATGCAAATGTCCCTCCAGTCAGGGCTTGTACTTTTAAGTTTCAATGTTCATGTGACGAAATATTGTGTGCCTCAGTCTTGGCAGGTGGGGGGTTTGCTTGACAGGACTGAGATGAGAAATTTATTCACTCAGAGGGTTGTAAATCTTTGGATGCTCAGTCAATAAGTATTTTCAAGAGAGATCGATAGATTTTTGGGCACTAAGGGAATCAAGGTATATTGGGATGGGAGGGAAACGTGGAGTTGATGTAGAAGTTCAGCCATGATCTTATTGAATGGCAGAGGAGGCTCGATGGACCCTTTTTGGCCTACTGCTCATATTTATTTTGTTCTTATGTTTAAGTAGCAGATCGGTTCAGGTAGACAAAAAAGTATACAGTGTTACAGATGTGGAATTAGACAATGATGAAGAGGATTAAGAATTGGAAGCTAAGCTCAGGGTCAAACAAACAGAGGTTGTAAGCAGTCTTGTTTAGCCTGAGATCTAGGCTAGGGAAGGGGATTGAATCAGTGGTAAGGGTGTAGTGTTTTGTAGTTCAGCCCAAAATTGATGGCTTTGGTCTTTTCAGTGTTTAGCTGGAGGAAATTCTAGCTCAGCGAAGACTGGATGTAGAACAAAAAGTCTGACAACAAAGGAGTGGATGGATACAGGAGAGGAAGAGCTTTTGTCATCAATATACATAGGAAAGTTGACCCCATGACTAGATAATATCATCAAGGGCAGCATTTAGATGAGTGATAGGAAGGATCAAGGATAGATTTTTGGGAACTCTGGAGGTAATGGGGTGGGAAGAGATGCAATTGCTGAAGATGCTCTGACTACAGATGGGGTGGAACATAATGGCAATGTTCCCATTAAGCTTAACAATAGGGGTGGATGGATCGTGTGATTGGCCATGTGAAAGGATACTGAGATAAGAAGGGAATACTACATCATGCTCAGAGTCACAGGATGCTATTTGTAACAGGAACGGAAATTCAAACATGCAGTTTGAAATATATGCATGGGTTTGGGAAGTAACATGTTCAAGGATGTTGGAAAAGATGCAGAGATTGGAGATGGGCTCTAGTTTGTAAGGATAGAGAGACCAAGATTGTATTTTTGAGTAGGGTGCTGACATTGATTTGAAAAAAATGGGGACAGTACCGTGGAGAGGGAATAATTTACATTTCAGCTAGCATGAAGGCCAGGCAGCAAGATTGGTTTTATGAGAATATGAACGAGGGAGCAGGAAGTGGGTCTCAAGGATGAGATGAGCTTGAAGATGGGAGAGAAACTAGAGAGTCAGAGATTGTGGAGGGGAATCTGGAGGGAGGTTTGATTTGGTGGGCAAAGTATTGCATCTGCAGCCAAGACTTCTCAGGCCCACATTCCTAGAGATCATTGACCACAAACATCTTAAGAGCCCTTGACTGAGACAAAGCAGTCTTCTACTGTTAACGCTACAGCTATTAGGGGAGCACCTCGTAGGTGCAGGTAAGAGATTATTTTCAGCTGAGATAAATAATTTTAGAAATTCATATCCGCTATGACAATTATAATTTTTTTGGTATCTTTGTGTGCAGTGCATTTCCGAAGTAGCTGGTGACCATTCAATGACATGAATAACAATGTAGTCTTTGGGCAGGTGCTGTTTATTTGGGCGTGGAAGGACTGGGAGAGATGTTAAACATGACTGTTATGCAGGGGAATAGGCATCGTTCAGCTAAAGCGCTCGGTGAGCTGCTTTTGAAGGGCTCTGACTGCAAGCAACTATTGGAGCTCACTTGCTTCCTTGTCATCGACTATGTCATTAGTGCTGTCTTGCTCATCATGCAGGAGATCCTTATCCAGCGGTGGTGCCATGTACTGTACCCATTGCAGTGCAGTACCACAAGACACTCTGGCTACGTTGCAAGAAGCTGACAGCCTGTGCAAGCAGTAGAATTTGGAGCTTGAGCACTCTAGTCAAGTCATTGCATCTGATTGTAATGTAGTTTGGACGCCAAGGGTTGGATTTTATGATCCTGTTGCCGGGAGCAGAATGGCAGAGGTCCCGCATGTGGTGGTAGCGGCTGCGTGCCGTGATTGTGCAATGGACTGCCACTTTCCATAATGGAGATGGCCGTTTCCCCCCCCCCCCCCCTCCCCCCCCCCCAATCATGTGGCGCGGCGGCAATGGAGATGCTGTTCATGGTGTCACCTGATGTTGGAGCAAATGCTGGTGTTGTGTGATGTCCCTTTAAGAACTCCCTATGCTAATGAGCTACGTACCAGGATGTAGTATTATGACTGGAGTCATGGTCTATCTGCACAACAACGCCCTGGACAAAGGTTCTGTACATGGTTTGCTCTGTGTTGTACGTACTAGTTTAGCTGTTAACACCTTCTAGAGATCTTCAAGGAATTGGAATCCACATACCTCATTGTGTTGCTTAAGATAACACAAAGAAACTTGTGATATGGCGGCAACGGTGGAATGACAAAGCCTCAGAAGTAGTCATCAATGAGAGAGCTCTTAAAGAAAGATGTCCCATATGTATGGCAGGAGGACAATCAGCATATGTTTGAGTCTCTCAAAGGAGCATTGTCAGCAGAAACCAGTACCCTGCAGTACTATGATTCAAGGAAGAAGACAATCCTGGAAGTCGACGCCTAACAGAAAGGGCTAGGAGTGTGCATCCTGCAGGATGGCAAACCAATTGCATTTGGGTCCAAAAGTTTATCCTCTGGACAATCCAATTACTCAAATCTCTTGGTATTTCTTCAGGGACGAAGATTTTGGAAAGGTTGTAGTCATTGGTCGCAGGCCTGCTGGTGGCTAGTCAGGCTGATCTGTGACCGGCAGATTCTCCCACTGCGGGTACAAGTGAAGGTGTAGTCGCTGCTGGGGGCAATTGGGTCTATCCTTCTGCTCCTTTTCCCTTTCATGCTGGTTCTCTGCTCAGTCTCAAAGGTGTCTGTAGCCCTCCTGATGTAGCATCTCCAGGCATCACGATCTATGGCCTGCACTTCCCACTGGTGATGGCCCATGTGACGCACAGAAAGGGACTTCTTCACTGAGTCCTTGAAATGTTTGCATGGGGCCTTTCTATTCCTCTTACCCGTGGTCAGCTTTCCATACAACACAATCTTGGGCAGGCAACTGTCATCCATCTGGGCAAGGTGACCCGCCCAACACAGTTGGCTTTGCAGGAGGATGGCCTCGATGCTGGTGATGTTGGCTGTTTCCAGGACTTCAGTGTTTGTGATGCGGTCCTGCCAGCGGATCTTGAGGATGCTGCGGAGGCAGCACTGATGGAAGCGCTCTAGAAGGCATACATGACGGCGGTCTAGGACCCATGACTCTGCGCCATACAAAAGGGTGGTGAGGACTACGGCTTTGTACACTTTGAGTTTGGTCTGTGCTCTGAGGCTGTGGTTTCTCCGTACTTGTTTGTAGAGTCTTCTGAATGTACTGTTCGGTTCCCTCGATGACAATGCCTGGTGGTCTATAATCTAGAGCGTGAAACACTTGCTCTGGTGTTTTGGATCACAAGGTTCCACACCTGTCTGTCTGTTCACTTTGGAAACTGACCACAAACCACTGGAGATGATCTGGGGCAAACCATTGACAAGCGCACCACCTCGACTACAGCGAATCTTCATGAAATTACAGGGATATGACTTCGACATCTGCTACAAACCGGGTACCACAATGGTCACCTCGGATACGCTGAGCAGATTGCCGAATCTGAACAAGAATGAAGAAGTCCCACTGGATCTACAAGTAGACACCATAGACATCAAGGTGGACGATGTGCTCAAAATCAATTTTTATTGTATTTTGGTCAGCACAAATGTGACCAACTGCAATCAGAAACAGCCAATGACCCACAACTGGAGGCACTGTGGAGAAGCCATCATGGAAGGATGGCCTGATGCAGGAAAAGAGGTGCCAGAAACCCTCAGATGCTTTTGGCCTTATAGAGATGAACTCTATCTTGAGAGGCGTAACCTTCAAGGGAAATCAAATGATTGTGCCCAAAGTTTTCCGACAGGACATCTTGTCACAACTTTACCAAGGCCATATGGGTATAGAGTGAACAAGATGCCTGGTACAAGACACTGTTTATTGGCCAGGGATTAATGGTGACGTTGAAAAGTTAGTGAGGACGTGCGAGGCACGCCAGAGCCACCAGCCACAACAACATAAAAAGCCTCTACACCCTCATGAGATTTCGTCAGTCCCTTGGTCCAAAATCACCACTGATCTATTTGCCGTGAATGGAGATGACTTTATCTTAGTCACCGATTATTTCTCTGAATTTCTAATTGCCAAACAGGTAAACAACATTTCAAGCATGGTCGTCGCAGACACATTGAGTGCTATATTCAGTCTGTTCAGTGCACCCTGAAGAAATTATTTCTTGCAATTGGCCACTGTATACGGGAAGACCTCTCAGGATATGTGTGCCAAATTGGACGTAAACCATGTGACGTCCTCACCACATTACCCTATATCCAACAGTCTTGCCGAGCGAATGGTTCGCACAGTTAAATGGCTTATTCTGAAGTGTGGGACAACGAAACAAGATTTTCGTGTTGCCAAGTTGCACCTCAGAATTACAGCTATGGATATGGGCTTACCGTCACCAGCAGAGCTCGTGTTTGGCAGACAAGTGAGAATGATTCTGCCAAGCCATCATCTGTCCAGATTCTTTGAGATGCAGGAGACACTGCTCAAAAAACCAGGTAGAATGAATATGGTGCATGCCCAACACACAGGGGCAGAACTACCTCAACTACACATAGGACAAAAGGTCAGCGTCATACACCCCACGATGAGGATGTGGTTACCCGCAGAGGTATCCAATTTCAGCCTAGGTCTTATGAGGTCACACCATCTAAGGGAGCAGTGTGGGGAAGGAACTGAAGCCAATTAAGAGAAGTGTGCAATACTCCAATTGTGCACATGAGTTGAAAGAACACAGTCCGATGAGAAGGGTGTGATGGAACAACAGGACAACAACCAACACATTGACAACGCGTCTGCAAGGCAATAACAGTCAAGGGTGAAATCCACATCCCCAGATGGTTATGCCGCAACAAGATCTGGAAGAGTTGTCAAACCTCCGAAACGATATATGGACTCAAGCTTCTGCACTCATAAATTTCACAATTCTTATCTTTATACTTGTAAATTTTATAATAGCTATCCTTGTATAACTAAATTTGATATCTAAGTTTGTGTTTTTGCTTGTAGCGTACGAGACTCATTGGAAAGAAAGGGGCTGTTGTATGACAGCTTTGAGTGATGTCCCTTTAAGAACTCGGTATGCTAATGAGCTAAGTACCAGGATGTAGTCATATGACTAGAAGCCATAGTCTCTCTGCACAACAAAACCCTGGACAAAGGTTCTGCATATAGTTTGCTCTGTGTTGAACGTACTAGTTTAGCTGTTAATTAACCTTTTTAGAGATCTTCAAGGAACTGGAATCCACGTACCTCATTTGTGTTGCTGAAGATAACACAAGCTCATGACAGCATGTGCCATCTTTAAAAGGCTGCCAGCCCTGCGTATAGTATCTCCGAGCATTAAGCAGCAATGTATTAAAGCAATACCTCTGTTTTGAATTAAATCTCTCAATCAAAGAGCAAGCCGACGGGCAGCAATGTCAGATATCAGAGTCAGGGTGACTCCGCAGTTCAGCGATGCCTCCCTGATGTTTGACAATTTTTGTTCTGCGGGATGCCTATGGCTCTATAGTTGGGATTAATGTTGGTCTTGACAAATTTTCCATAAGTGTGAGCCTTTACGACCATACCAACATCATTTAAACTACCCTGTACTGGCCCTCCCTGACAAACATAGCCTATATTTTCAGAGCTCCCCGCTTCACACACACCCCTTGAAGAATTGGCCCCCCACCTTTATACACAAGCTCCCCTTGCAACCCCCCCCCCCTTCACACATTATCCCTTTGCGGATTCAGCAAACCCCACTTCCCCTAAAAAAAAATTAGTAAAGTTACCTTCCCTTACGAGGCACCGAGGATGCTCACCTTCATGGTGCCAGCTTTTGAAAGTCAAGAAACTGACGGCACATGAGTGCTGCATGTCAAACACAAAATTGAGAACACTTCGTTAAATCACGGTGAATAACATTCAAATGCATTTACATCTGTATGTAAAACGTTTAAACGATGATGCTGTCGTGTCGGGGTGTTAGTGCCGTCACAGTACTTCCCTGCCTCCAGCAAAATCAGAAAAGAGCGTTACGGCGCGGGGTTCTGTGGTGGACGGCTCCGCAGGGATTCTCCGGCGGCCCGCCCCCCACGCCAACAATCCCGCCTTCAATAGGAGCATAAAATTCAACCCCAAGTGTGGATTTCTGAAAGGAATCATGAGCCATATGTGCCTTTGTCCCCAAGTAACAAGCAACTGCCTGGGAATCATGCAAGTGTTTTTTTTTAATACATCTGAGTATCTTGCTAGACCACTACACAGGGCAATTAAAAGTCAATTATACTGTGTGGGACTGGAATCCTGTATACGCATGCCTGAGTACAGACAGCAGGTTTTCTTCCCAAAGGACATTAGTGATCCAGTTCGGTTTTTACAGTCCAACGCATGCATGGCCATTTTTACTGATGCTAGCATTTAATTTCCAGATTTTTTTTAAATAACTGAATTGAAATTCTCAAATTGCCACAGGTAGGATTTGACCTTGTGTTCTCTGCATTATTAGTCTTGACCTTTTGGATAACTAATCCAAAAACATAACCACTGTACTGGCACATAACATTCAAAAGTTCTATTGATCCATCATTGACTCTGACTCAATAGGATTTTCCAATGTTATCTTACAGTTAAACTTCTGTAGTTGCTCTCTGACATTGCACAGTTCCACACTCTGGCAACATGGTGGTGCTGTGAAACAGATTTTGAATTTCCAGTATATTGGGCATATTGCTTATCTCTGAGACAACTAACAATATAATCGCTTAATTTTTCTTTTTTTGTCTGTACTTTCCCACAACCCTCCCTAACATTCATCGTTTCTCCAGATCCCCCAATTTTCTCTCATATCAGCTCTCCATTCCACAATTTCAGTGTGCTGTGATTTCTATCATAGACATTCCTTTTCCCACATGGGCTTCCCATTTTTAAGCATTTGAGCTTCTTTGGGTGCATGATTTCAGGCCTTCAAGTTCAATTTTTCTACTGCAAATTCCACTATGGTTGCGTTTGCTTGACAACGCAACCACTAGGTGGCACAGTACTGACACATGCATAAATGCAGCCTTATTGACAGAAATGTCACTGTCCGCGATGTCTCAGGCAGCTGCCAGTAATAAAGATAGCGCTGCTCAATTGAACACAAAAAAAACCCCAAACCCCCTCACCACACAATGGCCACGATCACCGCCACCTCCCCACCTCCCAACAGTATCCTCTTGCAATCGCTGCTTCTGTACCCTGCTCCATCCAGCTATCACTAGCTCAATCACTGCATTTGGTTTCCCGCTCCCTCCCGTGCCCACCTTCTCACTGCTTGCCGCTCCATCCTGCCGTTCTTACCTGCACCTGACTGCTCACCGTTGCCTCCCGCCGCTCACTCCCCGCCTCGCCACTCAGAAAAGCGGGCGGATTGAGGGGGGAGGGGGAGTGAGCTAGTGGCGTGGCAAGATGGAGCGGCGAAATGGAGCAGCGAGCAGGCAGAACAGAACAGTGGGAAGGAGTGGGGAAGAGAAGCGACAATTGAGGCTGTTTTCCAAAACTTGCACCTGAGGCTGATGTCCCGTATGATGATGAATTCGCACGCATGCGCGCATTAGTACTGGCAAGTTGGCAAACCTCAGCTGCATTTTGCGCATGCGCAAGGATGAAGGCGTTCTGCGCATGTGGGCATTTCGGACCTCAATGATGATGTCGGAGCTTGGCTGCGCTGTCAAGAGACACTCCCTTCCACTATTGGCCTCTGAATTCCTGTATCTTGAACCTTTTACTAGACTACAATTGTCAAACCTCCTGCAAGCAGTGCGATATTGATACAGTTGAATATCTATCACACTCTACATGTTAAACTTCAAAGTATCAGATTTTTATTAAAAATCAAAAACAATCTGTAAAGAAGAAAGCCAGTCCTGAAATTTACAAGCATGTTCCAATTTGCTCTCAATGTTTCTTAAACAGCTATTAGACTTTGCAGCATATCAGCTGACTTGCCATGGGATATTAACTTGTGATCTATTTCGTTTTTTTTTAAAGGGTAATGTGTGGCACTACTGGTCTCTCTTATTGTGCAGGCTTCCTGTCAATATTATTGCATCACATTGTTAATGACTGAAATAAAAATGCAGAAACTGAAGTCCTTGGAGGGAGATGCACATGGACAGGGGATTAAGACAGATAGAGATAGATTCATTATATTCTATGATTCATAAAATGACAACAGCACAGAAGGAAGCCATTTGG
Organism: Heterodontus francisci; assembly: GCF_036365525.1. Classification (NCBI taxonomy): domain Eukaryota; kingdom Metazoa; phylum Chordata; class Chondrichthyes; order Heterodontiformes; family Heterodontidae; genus Heterodontus; species Heterodontus francisci. Next base: position 53,672,332 of record NC_090388.1, on the reverse strand, counting down.
CCTGTCGAGCCCGTGTCCCCTCTGTGCAAGAGCAATTTGGCTTGTCCCCTGCCACCACCCCACCCCCTCCACTTTTTTTTTGTAGGTCTGCAAATTTTTTGTCTTCAGGTGCTTATCCAATCCCTTTTGAAAGCCATAATTGAATTTCCCTCTCAGGCAGTGCATTCCAGATCCTAACCATTCGCTGCACATAAGAGGTTTTTCCTCATGTCACCTTTGGTTCTCTTGCCATTCACCTTAAATCAGTCTCCTCTGGTTCTCAACACTTCTGCCAATGGGAACAATTTCTCTCCATCTGTTTAGACCCCCTCATGATTTTGAACACCTTGATCAAATCTCCTCTGAACTTTCTCTTCCCTAAGGAGTACAACCCCAGCTTCTCCAATCCGGTCTTCATCCCTAAATCTCGTAAATCGTTTCTGCATCCTCTCTAAAGCTTTCTTAAAGTTCAGTGCCCAGAATTGAACACAGTATTCCAATTGAGGCTGAGCCAGTATTTTATAAAGATTCATCATAACTTCCATGCTTTTGTACTCTATGCATCTATTTATAAAGCTGAGGATCCTGTATGCCTTTTTAACCAGTTTCTCAACTTGCTCTGCCACATTCATTGGTTTGTGCACATATAGCCCCAGGTCTCTGTTCCTGCACCCCCTTTAGAACTGTACCCTTTAGTTTATAGAACCATAGAAAAGTTACGGCACAGACAGAGACCATTCAACCCATTGTGTCTGCGCCAACTGAAAAAAAACTAGCCGTCCAATCTAATCCCACCTACCTGCACCTGGTCCGTAGCCTTGCAGGTTACAGCACTTCAGGTGCAGGTCCTGGTCCAGATACCTTTTTAAATGAGTTGAGGGTTTCTACCAAGCCAGGCAGTGAATTCCAGACACCCACCACCCTCTGGGTGAAGAAGTTTTTCTTCATGTCCCCTCTAACCTTTCTACCAATCACCTTAAATCTGTGCCCCCTGGTAATTGACCTCTCTCCTAGGGGAAACGGATCCTTCCTGTCTACTCTATCTAGGCCCCTCCATAATTTTGTACACTTCAGTTAAGTCACCCCTCAACTGCCTCTGTTCTAAGGAAAACAACCCTAGCCTATCCAATCTTTCCTCTTAGCTGCAAATTTCAAGCCCTGGCAACATTCTTGTAAATCTCCTCTCTGTACTCTCCAGAGCAATTATGTCTTTTCTGTAATGTGGTGACCAGAACTGTATGCAATACTCCAGCTGTAGCCTAACCAGCATGTTATACAATTCCAGCATTATATCCCTGCTTTTGTATTGCACTGGAGTTTGCACTGGAGTGCTGACTTGGGTTGCAATAGAGTGCTACAGTGGAAGTTTGGTAAGTGAGGATAATTAAGGGTTAATTTTATCTTAAATCTAATCTGTCTTTTATTTAGCAGATCAACTTAACAGTTGCTGTTGGGGTTGGGGAAGGTGAGTTTTCGACCAGCTTTAAACAGGGTTCACTCAGGCTCTGCTTGCAGCTGCACCTTATTAATTAGAGAATTGGTTTAAACCAGTTTTCAGGGGGCTAGAGTCAGTCAGTATAAAAGTGAGCCATCTTACAGTGCTGATTTTGTTTGCACTAGAGTGCTACAGTGGAAGTTTGGTAAGTGAGGAAGTTCGGTAAGGAGGGAGCGAGGAGCTCCTTTCAATTCCTACCTGTCCTCAGAGTGAGGGGAGCCCAGAGGTTCCAAAGAGCACAGCTGACTGTGAGAAGACTTGGAGGGCAGAGTTCCGGACTGGTAAGTATAAAAAACTTACCTCTGGTTAAAAAAAAAACTGAAAGTGACGTCACAGGAAAGCTGTGACCTGATTGGCTGGTAGGGAATTTTTTTCACTGAATTTGAAAATAAAGCATTGATAAAAATTGATTAAAACCCTAATTAATTAATAAATAGAGTAATTAAACCAGGGGGAGGAGATTACTGTATTTAGTTAGCATTTAATATTTATAGTAGGAATCTAGCACTAGGGACCATATAGTTATAACAATTTACTAAGCATTTAATAAGTATTTATTTATCTTAAATTAATTTATTAATTAGTGCTAGAAATATCAGTTCGAGTGGTGAAGTGCTTCACCTGTGAGATGTGGGAGGTCCGTGACGCTTCCAGTGTTCCGGAGGACTACATCTGCAGGAAGTGTACCCAGTTGCAGCAACTCACAGACCGCATGGATCGGTTGGAGCGGCAACTGGGTGCACTGAGGAGCATGCAGGTGGCAGAAAGCGTCATAGACAGGAGATTTAGAGAAGCGGTTACACCCAAGGTGCAGGCAGATAGATAGGTGACTGATAGAAGGGGCAGGCAGTCAGTGCAGGAATTCCCTGTGGCTATCCCCCTCTCTAACAAGTATACCGTTTTGGATACTGTTGGGGGGGATGGCCTATCAGGGGAAAACAGCAAGAGCCAGAGCAGTGACACCATGGCTGGCACTGGTTGTTCAGCAGGGAGGGACAAAGCGCAGAAGAGCAATAGTTATAGGGGACTCTAAAGTCAGGGGCACAGATAGGCGCTTCTGTGGACGTGAAAGAGACTCCTGGATGGTATGTTGCCTCCCTGGTGCCAGGGTCAAGGATGAACTGACAGGGGGCATTCTGAAGGGGGAGGGTGAACAGCCAGACATTGTGGCAGACATCGGTACCAATGACATAGGCAGGAAGAGTGACGAGGTCCTGCAGGGGGAGTTTAGGGAGTTAGGTAGAAAGTTAAAAGACAGGACCTCTAGGGTTGTAATCTCGGGATTACTCCCTGTGCCACGTGCCAGTGAGGCTAGAAATAGGAAGATAGTGCAGCTAAACACATGGCTGAACAGCTGGTGTAAACTGGAGAGGCACAAATATCCTGGCTGCGAGGTTTGCTAGCGTCACTCGGGAGGGTTTAAACTAGTGTGGCAGGGGGGTGGGAACCAGAGCTGTAGGACAGCAAGTGAAATAAATGAGGGGGAACTCGTAAATAAGGCCAGTAGGACTAAGAGGAAGAGCAGGCAGGGAGATGTTGCGGAGCACAGCGGGACTGGTGGTCCGAAGTGCATTTGTTTCAATGCGTGAAGTATAACAGGTAAGGCAGATGAACTTAGAGCTTGGATTAGTACTTGGAACAATGATGTTGTTGCTATTACAGAGACTTGGTTGAGGGAAGGACAGGATTGGCAGCTAAATGTTCCAGGATTCAGAAGCTTCAGGCGGGATAGAGGGGGATGTAAAAGGGGTGGGGGAGTTGCATTACTGGTTAAGGAGAATATCACAGCTGTACTGTGGGAGGACACCTCGGAGGGGTCGTGCAGCGAGGCAATATGGGTGGAGCTCAGGAATAGGAAGGGTGCAGTCACAATGTTGGGGGTTTTCTACAGGCCTCCCAACAGTCAGCGGGAGGTAGAGGAGCAGATATGTAGACAGATTTTGGAAAGATGTAAAGGTAACAGGGTTGTAGTGTTGGGTGATTTTAACTTCCCCTATATTGACTGGGACTCAATTCGTGCTAGGGGATTAGATGGGGCAGAATTTGTAAGGAGCATCCAGGAGGGCTTCTTGAAACAATATGGAGATAGTCCAACTAGGTATGGGGCCGTACTGGACATGGTATTGGGGAATGAGCCCGGCCAGGTGGTCGAAGTTTCAGTAGGGGAGCATTTCGGGAACAGTGACCATAATTTCATAAGTTTTAAGGTACTTCTGGAATAAGGATAAGAGTAGTCCTCGGGTGAAGGTGCTAAATTGGGGGAAGACTAATTATAACAATATTAGGCAGGAACTAAAGAATTTAGATTGGGGGCGGCTGTTTGAGGGTAAATCAACATCTGACATGTGGGAGCCTTTCAAATGTCAGTTGATTAGAATCCAGGACCTGCATGTTCCTGTGAGGAAGAAGGATAAGTTTGGCAAGTTTCGGGAACCTTGGATAACGTGGGATATTGTGAGCCTAGTCAAAAAGAAAAAGGAAGCATTCGTAAGGGCTGGAAGGCTAGGAACAGACGAATCCCTTGAGTAATATAAAGAAAGTAGGAAGGAACTTAAGCAAGGAGTCAGGAGGGCTAAAAGGGGTCATGAAAACTCATTGGCAAACAGGATTAAGGATAATCCCAAGGCTTTTTATACATATATAAAGAGCAAGAGGGAAAGGGTTGGCCCGTTCAAGGACAGAGAAGAGAATCTATGTGTGGAGCCAGAGGAAATGGGCGAGGTACTAAATGAGTACTTTGCATCAGTATTCACAAACCACTGACCACCTCCAGGCGCTTATCCATTGTCTCTCGAGATAAGGAGGCCAAGGAAGAAGAATCAGTATTCACCAAAGAGAAGGACTTGGTGGATGATGAGCCTTGGGAAGGGAGTGTAGATAGTCTCAGTCATCTCATTATCAAAAAGGAGGAGGTGTTGGGTGTCTTGCAAAGCATTAAGGTAGATAAGTCCCCAGGGCCTGATGGGATCTACCCCAGAATACTAAGGGAGGCAAGGGAAGAAATTGCTGGGGCCTTGACAGAAATCTTTGCATGCTCATTGGCTACAGGTGAGGTCCCAGAGGACTGGAGAATAGCCAATGTTGTTCCTTTGTTTAAGAAGGGTAGCAAGGATAATCCAGGAAATTATAGGCCGGTGAGCCTTACATCAATGGGAGGGAAATTATTCGAGAGGATTCTTCGGGACAGGATTTACTCCCATTTGGAAACAGACAAACTTATTAGCGAGAGGCAACATGGTTTTGTGAAGGGGAGGTCGTGTCTCACTAATTTGATTGAGTTGTTTGAGGAAGTGACAAAGATGATTGATGAAGGAAGGGCAGTGGATGTTATCTATGTGGACTTCAGTAAAGCCTTTGACAAGGTCCCTCATGGCAGACTGGTACAAAAGGTGAAGTCTCACGGGATCAGAGGTGAGCTGGCAAGATGGATACAGAACTGGCTCTGTCATAGAAGACAGAGGGTAGCAGTGGAAGGGTGCTTTTCTGAATGGAGGGATGTGACTAGTGGTGTTCTGCAGGGATCAGTGCTGGGTCTTTTGCTCTTTGTAGTATTTATAAATGATTTGGAGGAAAATGTAGCTGGTCTGATTAGTAAGTTTGCGGACGACACAAAGGTTGGTGGAGTTGCGGATAGTGATGAGGATTGTCAGAGGATAAAGTAGGATATAGATCGGTTGGAGACTTGGGTGGAGAAATGGCAGATGGAGTTTAATCCGGACAAATGTGAGGTAATGCATTTTGGAAGATCTAATGCAGGTGGGAAGTATACAGTAAATGGCAGAACCCTTAGGAGTATTGACAGGCAGAGAGATCTGGGCGTACAGGTCCACAGGTCACTGAAAGTGGCAACGCAGGTGGATAAGATAGTCAAGAAGGCATACGGCATGCTTGCCTTCATCGGTCGGGGCATAGAGTATAAAAATTGGCAAGTCATGCTGCAGCTGTACAGAACTTTAGTTCGGCCACATTTAGAATATTGCGTGCAATTCTGGTCGCCACACTACCAGAAGGATGTGGAGACTTTGGAGAGGTTACAGAAGAGGTTTACCAGGATGTTGCCTGGTCTGGAGGGCATTAGCTTTGAGGAGAGGTTGGATAAACTCGGATTGTTTTCACTGGAACGACGGAGGTGGAGGGGTGACATGATAGAGTTTACAAAGTTATGAGCAGCATGGACAGAGTGGATAGTCAGAAGCTTTTTCCCAGGGTAGAAGAGTCAGTTACTAGGGGACATAGGTTTGAGGTGAGAGGGGCAAAGTTTAGAGGGGATGTGTGAGGCAAGTTCTTTACACAGAGGGTGGTGAGTGCCTGGAACTTGCTGCCGGGGGAGGTGGTGGAAGCAGGTACGATAATGACGTTTAAGAGGCATCTTGACAAATACATGAATAGGATGGGAATAGAGGGATACGGTCCCCGGAAGTGCAGAAGGTGTTAGTTTCGGCAGGCATCAAGATCGGCGCAGGCTTGGAGGACCGAATGGCCTGTTCCTGTGCTGTACTGTTATTTGTTCTTTGTATTCTGTACCTTGACCAATTTAAAAAAAAAAGCATTCCATATGCCTTCTTCACCATTTTATCTACCTGTCATGTCACCTTCAGGGACCTGTGGGCATGCACTCCAATAGATTGCCTCTCCTCGTTCTTCCTGCCAAAGTGTATCATTTCACACTTCTCTGCATTAAATTGCATCTGCCGCATGTCTGCCAATTCCACTAGCCTATCAATATCCTCTTGAAATCTATCACTATCCTTCTCACAGTTCGTAATACGTCCAACTTCTGTGTCATCTGCAGAGTTTGAAATTGTGCCCTGTACACCCATTAATATATATCAGCAAAAGCAGTGGTCCTAGTATCGACTTTTGGGGAACCCCACTATATAACGTCCTACCTTCATGCAGCCCAAAAAACAACCATTCACCACTACTCTCTGTTCCCTGTTACTCGGCCAACATCATATCCATGCTGCCACTGTCCCTTTTATTCCCTGAGCTTCAATTTTGCTGGTAAGCCTATTATGTGGCACTTTATCAAATGCCTTTTGGAGGTCACTATAGACTGCATTACCCTCATCAATCCTCTCTATTACCTCGCCAAAAAAACTCATTAGTTACACACGATTTTCCCTTAAATCTCTGTTGGCTTTCCTTAATTAATCCACATTTGTCCAAGTGACTGTTAATTTTGTCCTGGATTATTATTTCTAAAAGCTTTCCCACCACCAAGGCTAAACTGACTGGCCTGTAGTTTTTGAATAAAAGTGTAACATGAGCAATTCTCCAGTCCTCTGGCACCACCCACTATTTAAGGAGAATTGCAAGGTTATGGCCAGTACGTCTGCAATTTCCACCCTTACTTCACTCAGCATGCTCAGATGCATCCCATCGGTCCTAGTGACTCATCAACTTTCAGTACAACCAGCCTTTTCTAATACAACGTCATCAATTTTTAGCCAGTATCTCAACTACCTCCTCACACTATGACCCTGGCAGCATCATCTTCCTTGGTAGCGACAGATGCAAAGTACTCATTTCACAACTCAGCCATGCCCTCTGCCTCCCTGCTTAGAAGAAGGGAGATGCAGAAAAATACATCAAATGAGGGAGAGATGGAATTTGAGTAAAGCAAACAGGGAACCACAGTATTAAAGGGAGGTAGTGTTAGAGAAATATCTTACTGTAGGAAGCATAATTCTGAGGACCAAAACAAGCTGCAAGGGAATATTGATAAGATGATGGGAGTATGTGAAATCGTGACAGAATTTAAGATCATTCCTATGAGGTGGTACATTGTGTCTTTTTTTTAAACAAAACCGTTAAATCTTCTCCCATTCAAGCTAGAATTTTAGGAGATATGGAGGAGAGCAACTTGGGGTTACAGATTTACAAGGCACTAAAATCAGTACTACAAGTGGATGAGCCTTTTGTTTAATGGAATACTGGGTTTTATGAGAAGAGATATATGGTATGAAAGTCAAGATGTAATCGTAACTCTGTATTAAATCTTAAGACCACGGTTGGAGAAGTATATTCTAGTTTGGGCTCCACACTATAGGCAGGTTGTTCAAGCAGTAGAGAGGGTCCAGCACACATTCACTAGGATGTTTCTTGGTATAAAAAAATATAAATATGAAAAAAGATTTGGAAAAAGTGGGACTGTTTCACTGGAGCATGGTGAGATTACAGGATGATTTAATAAAGGTGTTTAAAATTATGAAGGGATGGGAAGGACAGTGTCGAAACATAGACTGTTCCAGTGTTGGAGGGGTCTAGAATAAGGCGACATAAATACAAGATTCAATTTTTTTATTCTTTCATGGGATGTGGGTGTCGCTGGCTAGGCCAGCATTTATTGCCCATCCGTAATTGCCCTTGAGAAGGTGGTGGTGAGCTGCCTTTTTGAACCACTGAAGTCCATATGGTATTGGTGCACCCAGAGTGCTGTTAGCAAGGGAGTTCCAGGATTTTGACCCAACGACCTTGAAGGAATGGTGATATAGTTCCAAGTCAGGATGGTGTGTGGCTTGGAGGGGAACTTGCAGGTGGTGGTGTTCCCATGCATCTGCTGCCCTTGTCCTTCTAGGTGGTTGAGGTCGTGGGTTTGGAAGGTGCTGTTTAAGGAGCCTTGGTGCGTTGCTGCAGTGCCTGTTATAAATAGGACACACTGCTGCCACTATGCGTCAGTGGTGCAGGGACTGAATGTTGTAGGTGGTGGATGGGGTACCAATCAAGCGGGCTGCTTTGTCTTTGATGGTGTTGAGTTTTTGAAGCTGCATTCATTTGAGCAAATGGAGAGTATGCCATCATACTTGTGACTTTGTGCCTTGGAGATGGCGGACAGACAGACTTTGGGGAGTCAGGAGGTGAGTTGCTTGCCACAGAATTCCCAATCTCTGACCTGCTCTTGTAGTCACAGTACTTGTATGGCTGGTCCAGTTTAATTTCTGGTCAGTAGTAACTCCCAGGATGTTGATAGTAGGGGATTTAGCGATGGTTATGCCATCGAATGTCATGGGGAGATGGTTAGATTCTCTTGTTTGAAATGGTCATTGCCTGGCATTTGGGTGGTGTGAATGTAACTTGTCACTTATCAGCCCAAGCCTGAATGTTGTCCAGGTCTTATTGCATATGGACAAGAACTGCTTCAGTATCTGAGGACTCGCAAATGGTGCTGAACATTGTGCAATCATCAGCGAACATCCCCACTTCTGACCTCATGATGGAGGGAAGGTCATTGATGAAGCAGCTGAAGATGGTTGGGCCTAGGACACTAACCTGAGGAACTCCTGCAGTGATGTCCTGGGATTGAGATGATTGACCTCCAACAATCACAACCATTTTCCTTTTGTGCTAGGTATAACTCCAACCAGTGGAGAGTTTTCCCACTGATTCCCATTGACTCCAGTTTTGCTAGGGCTCCTTGATGCCACCCTCAGTCAAATGCTACCATGATGTCAAGGGAGTCATTTTCACCTCACCTTTAAGAGATTTAGACAGACAACAAGGGAAATGTTTTCCACAGAGGGCTGTGGAATATACTATTTGGAAGGAAGAGGAGAAACCGAAGGCTCTCAGAAGGGAAATCAGAGGTGGGAGGAACTTTGATTTCACCATTAACTGAAAACAACTCGCTGAAATTGCTTTGATAACTAATGGTAATACTGATAATGCTCTGATTCCCCTCAATCAACAGTAATGCAATAACTCAGTGGTAGTTTCTATGTAATGAGTAATTGATGTGATGCTCCAAGATTCTATCTGTAAATAGTAATCATTCTATAAACCACTGTTGTCCAGCCAGAATCCGCACTGCAGGAGTGAGATCTGGCTTCCCTGGACGACACTATTTTGAATAGGCCCAATACCTCTATCCTCTTGGATTCTGATTTTGGGTCCTGCTCTATGTGGAGATGACAACTCTAAACTGGGAGTGTCAGTCTGAGCTAACCTGTACTTGCTTTCCATGCCAAAACTGGCTCACACAAGTTGACCTGAACCAAACAGAGAAATTGCAAAAAGGATAGCAGGCTCGGTATTTGGGGCACTTCTCCCGCATCACACCATCATAAACACAGTTCACCACCCACATTTGTAAACCACTCCGTGGGGTCAGACTCCATAAGGAGAGAAATTCTCGAAATTACAGCACAGGAGGAGGTCTTTTGGGCCCTGGAGCTCATGCCAGTTCTGGTGCCTGCTCTCATTCTCTTTTCCCAGACTGTTAGTTTTATTTCTTCCTTTTCAAGTAGAAACATAAGAACTAGAGTCGTCTATTCATCCCCTTGAGCCCATTCTGCCATTCAATGAGATCATGGCTGATCTGTATCCTAACTCTATCCACCTGCCTTGACTCCATATTATTACAGTCAAGTAAGGAGGGGTTGTAGGGCTTCCCCATTTCCCTCTTCTTGTTTGAGCACAGGTTAAATTTTTTTAAAGCGGATGTACTGGCCAATTCAGTCGGTGTTTGATTACTTACTTGCTGTGATCGTGACAAGAACCAATTGGGCAGGTTTTCTTGAGTTAACAAAGAAAGAGATTAACTTTATTGTACCGAAATCCAATTGGTGAAAATAATAAACAACAGGTGAACTTTCACTCACACACACACAGATAGTTTACAGAGTGGGGAAAGGTAGATTGGTTGAGTTAGAGTCCATAGAAGAAAAGGGTGTAGAGTCTGTGGGGTTTGGAGCTTCGGCTGGCTTTGATCTGAATTCGGTAGTCCTGAGACTTTTAGTTTAAAGAGGTAGATGACTGGTTCAGTGGGTCTCTTGGAGACAGCAATGCAGATGATTTCCTTCAACGGGGTTTCTGATTTGTAGCCGGCATATGCAAAGGTGGTCAGTCACTAGCAGGATTTGAAAGCTTTCAAGCTGGAATAGAGAGAGAGAGGGACCCCCACTGAGGTCTGCACGTGTCAGAGTCCAGTTGCTTCTCTCTCTGCTGCAGAAAGACACGAGCTTAAAACCACAGATGGGGAGGGGCTTGTCACATGACAGTCACTCAGTCATTCAAACAAAGCAGTTAGTAGTGTTCTTCTCTTGCGAAAAAGAACAGGTAGTTCCTTTAAACTTCCTGGGTCTTGGTTCTGTTGGGGTATGGGCAGACATTTCGTCTCCCTCCTCACAAGCATTGTAGTGTAGAATGCAGTGTTGCAAATTAGGTAGCCAACCTAAGCTGCTAGCAAAGTCTTTTTCGTTGGTGTTTTAAAAATGTCTCTATAAAAAATATAAATTCAGATCTCCAGTCAGTGGATTAAAGAAAATTATCATTTGACAAAGCACATTGGCATAACAATATCCTTCAATGCCCTTGCCAAACAAAAATCAATCAAACTCAGATTTAATAATGTGAGCCATTTATTGCTTTTTGTGGGAGAGAGTTCCACACTTCAACCACCCTTTGTGCCCTTTTAAGAAGTGTTTCCTAACTTCTCTCTTGAATGACCTAGTTCTGATTTTAAGGTAATATCCACTTGTCCTAAACTCGCTCATCAGTGGAAAAAGTTTCTCTCTAACAGCCCTATCAAATCCTATAAACCTCAAGCAAATCACCTAAATTACAGGGAATACAAGCCTAGTTTATGTAATCTTTCCTCACTATTCTAACCCTTGGATCCTTGGTAACATTCTGATGAATCTACGCTGCTCTCCTTCCAAGGCCAATATATTCTTTCTAACTGCAATGCTCAGAACTGGATACAGTACTTCAGATGTGGTATAAACAGCGCTTTGCATATAGCTGTAGCCACCCCATAACATTCTAGCCTTCTAGTTATAAAGGCTAACCTTCCACTGGTCTTTTTGATTTTTCTTGTACCTGTTTGCTGCATTTTAGTGATATGTGTACACAGACCTATAAATTTCTCTGGATCTCCACGGTTCTTAGCTTTTCATTATTTAAACAATACTCAGATTTATCGTTTCTAGTCAAAAATGGATGACCTCGCACTTACCTGTGTTGAAATCCATCTGCTTCAGTTTTACCCACTCACGTAATCTATCCATGTCTTTTTGTAATGTTATGCCCCCGTTTATACTATTTACTATGGCACCAATGATTCTGTCATCAGAAAACATGGATATATGGCTCTCTATTGTGTTATCTATGTCATTAATAAATATAGTGAATAGTTGAGGCCCCAGATCCTTGTGGGACACCACTCGTCACTTCCTTCCAATTCAAATACATACTCATTATCCGTACTCTCTGCTACCACCTAATCTCCTAATCAGGTCAATAATTTGCCTTCAATTCCAAGAGCTTTAGTTTTAGCCAATTTCCTCTTCTGTGGAATCTTAGCGAATGCCTCTGGAACCCCATGTAAAATAAATGCATCGACATTCCTCTGTCTACTTTTTTAGTTACTTCCTCAAAAAGCTCAATTAGGTTTGTAGACAGGATGTATCTTTTACAAATCTATGTTGGCTCTCTAATCAGCTCAAAGTTTAGTCAGTCTGTCCTTAATTATGGTTTCCAAATACTTCCCCACAACAGAGGTTACACTAACATGTCTATAATTTCCTGGTTTCTCTCACCTTTCTTAAATAATGGAGGTACATTTGCAGTTTTCCAACCTATAGGGATGATTTTTGAATTGTGAGAGCTTTGAAAGATTGTGGCTAAAGTATCTGGAATTTCCAGGAATTTCCATAAATCCCTGGGGTGAAAGTCATCAGGTCCTATTTTTATTTTTCTCTAATGCTGTTTTTTTGCTTACATTAACTTTAGTTTGTTCCAGTCCTTGATTCATCAATAATTTCCCTGGAATGTCAGGTATATTAATCTTACTTTTCTGTGGAGACTGACCTGAAACAATTATTCAACAAGTCTGCCATTTCCTCCTTTTCATTTGCAATATTACCCAGATATGTTTTTAAAGGGCCCATATTACTGCGGAATACCTTTTTTTAATTTAATGTTAAAAATTTTTGTTAATCCTGATATCTCTTGCAAGTTGATTTCCGTATTCCCTTTTTGCAGCTCTGAGTATCTTTTTTTTTTTCTGTCATCCTTTGTTGTTCTTTATATCTCTCCCAGTCCCTTGGATTGACACTATTCTTCAGACATTTGTATGCTCTTTCTCTTAGTTATATGTTATCTCTTCTTTTGTAGAGCATGGCTGTTCTATTTGATAAGTGGAGCTCTTGCCCCTTAAAAGTACCTACTGGTCCTTTATTAAGATGAATCTTTTTCTGAACCCCTCCTGCTGTTGTTCTATATTTTTACCCGATAACAGTTTTGACCAATTTGCTATTGCTATTCTTTGCCTTATCCTATTAAAGTTAGCCTTACCAAAATCTAGACTCTGAGTAACTGTTATGTTTCTTCTTTTCAAATCTAATATTGAATTAGATCATATTAAGGTCACTTAAATAAATATTCCCTTACTGTAAGATTAATAGCTAAATCATTACTCGACCTAGTATGAACCGTCCTCTTGTTGGTTCTAGAACATATAACTCTAGAAAACTATCTTGTATGCACTCAAGAAATTCACTGTTTCCGATTTGAGCAACTCTGCTCTCCCCAATCGATATGAAAATTAAAGTCTCCCATTGAAACAACTCTGCTTTTTCTACAAGCTTCTTAATCTTGAATTAATACGCTCTGCCACTTTATTACTACTACCAGGAGGCTTGTAGACATCTCCCATTATAATTTTATTCCTCGATTCAGAGTGTCTGCTGATTGATTTTCCCTTACCTATATCCTCTCTTACTGTTATTATTGCAACTTTAATCAATAAGGCTACCCCTTTGCCTCTTCCAGTTTTCCATTCCTTTGTAAAGAGCTTATAACCTGGAATATTTAACTCCCAATCATGACCAGCTTGCAGTCATGCCTCAGTAATGGCCACCATGCAATATCCTCTGAACTGTATTTGAGTCTCTAATTCACTCCATTTGGTTTTTCTATGCTCTATGCATTGGTGTGTAAAACTCTTCAGGCAAGAGACCCTAATGTTTCTGCCCTGATGCTGTCTTTCTCACTGTTTAACTTTACGTATTTCTTATTTGTCACTCCTGCTGTACTACTTCAGTTATTTTAATATTCCCTTCACCTGGAGTATATCACTGAGCTGAACACTATTCTTATCTGCTTTATTTGTCCTGAAACAATAATTTTACTATTGTTTCTGCCTAAGCCTGCCCTCTCCGGAACCCCCCCTCCACACCCCCCCCCCCCCCCCAACTTTTATTCATTTTTACCTTTTTACCAACCTATCTCTGCTAGGACCTTCATCCCAGCCCAGTTCAGGTGCAGCCCATCCCAGTGGTACAGCTCCCTCCTGTCCCAGTACAGCTGCCAGTGCCCCACAAAATTAAATCTCTCATTCCCACACTACTCCTTTAGTAACATGCTCACCTTCCTGATTTGTTTGTCCCTGTGTCAATTAGCACATGGTTCGGGTAATAATCCTGACGTTACTACTCTTATCTAAAGTCTTCATTTTATTAGCTAGACAATTGTCATTTGCTTTTAAATGATCTTTATTGGTTGCTCCTCTCATGGCACTGCTTCTACTCACCTCGTCGCTGCTGCTTCTGGCTCTGGGATATGCTGAGCTCCACACCCTCTGCATTCTCCAGTCTGTCTCTCCCTCCCAAACAATCTCCAAGCCCCTGTCTGTCTATCTCCCTCCATTTCCAAGATTGGGGTTTTTTTCTGATAACACAATGGAGTAGAATTTCCTGGATCAGTGTAAAGTGCCAATTCCGCTGATCCAGGACATACTACCCTATTCTGTTCTTCCCAAAGCACTTAGGAATATACAGCACTGAAAAAGACCATTTGGTCTATTTACCTAGCTCCAGGATTTCTGACATAACTTGCTTAGACTGTAAGGCACACTAGAACAGGCTCTCATCTTTCGATTAGGCACTCCACAACCTTTCAAACTCAATACTGTATTCAATAACTTCAGATGGTAATCTCTGCCTTTTTCCTTTGTAGGTTTCATTTTATAGACTTGTTTTTCCCTTGTTTTGGCATTCTGCCATTCCCACCTCCTCTAGACACATTTTCTCTTTACTTATCCCATTACCACTCTCTTTGGTCCTGTGCTACCATTCTTTTGTCATTTAATCTTTCTTGCCTTCCACCTTATCACAGACCTTCCCTTTGTTCTTTTTCTACTCTCTTCCCCCAACCCCAACACTTTTCACTTGCTTAATACCTGTTACATTTCTAACTTTTCGCAGTTCTGATGAATGGTCATCAACCTGAATCATTAACTTTGTTTCTCTCTCCACAGATGCTACCCGACCTGCTGAGCATTTCCAGTATTTTCTGTTTTTATTTCAGGTTTCCAGCATCCACAGTATTTTGTCTTTATACTACACCAGGGTCCACTGATCTGCAGAAACCAGTGCCTCTGATCTTAAAGTGCATAATGTGTGTGTGTGTGTTTTATTTCTTGCTGTAACTGTGTTTTAAAGAATCTTTAAATCAGTGTCTGGAACACAGTTAATTTCAAAACGAGCCACAGCATGCTTAGAGATTCTCCGAATTATGGCAAATATGTTTATGACTAATATAAATATATTCGTAGCATTGCTTCAGATTCTGATTTAAAATGGCATTTCAATATGTCCTTGGACTGCTTCCACTTTTGCACACCTGTTTGGAAACATTTTTTTTAGAATTATTCTGCTTTTACGTCAAATTTCAGAGACGGTTCATTAACATGACTTATGTAAATGTAATACTTCCTCCAATTAGTTTTTCTTTTCAGCTTCCTTGAGTAACTACCATTATTTTCTCTTTACTTCTGTCCCATACTTCAAAGGCAGTGGGATCATTTAGCTTTGTGAAATGTTGCTATTGCAAAACTTTCATTCTAAACATATTTCCTTTTACTCTAAACTAGCATAAGCCATATTTCATTGTTGTCTATGTAGGTTTGAAGTTGCATCATTTCAGTACAATGAAGTAAGCAAACACCATTAATACTTGAAAGGATTTCATAACATTGAAATAAAATTTGCTTTAATAATTCCCTGGTTTCATAAATTTTACAAAGTTAGCAGAGACTCCAGAAAAATTGCTTACAGGTCTATAAATTTTACCTTTTAAGGTTGTACATAGGTATAATAGTGCTAGGCTGGAAAGTATAAACACACAACTAGTTGGGTATCTCCACCTTTTTGTTCCACTGAGTGATAGGCTGCGGGTTGTCCTTGTGATTCACCAGATGCTGAGTTACTGATCTTGGTTACGTTGTCAAGGGGAGAAGCTAATCAACAGGTAATTCTGTTCCCTCTAAGCATCGGGAATAAAAACTGCTAGTAAGTCATCATCTTGGTGCTATTGCATGCAATCTAGATCAAGAGCAGCATTAGCAGTCCAGGACAGATGTATTGTGATGGGAACCAAAACAATATATAAATTACCACATAGTTAATTTTAAGAAGACTGAAGAGCATCCTTGCAGTGTTTCAGACAATTTAGTGAAAATTTGCACTAAATTATCTGCAGTTTTGTGTTGTGAACTTGGCCCACATTCTTCAAAGCCACTCGCACTCTCGGGTGGTAGGGATGCTACATTGTTAGAAGTGTCATGGGACGTTAAACAAAGCCCACATCTGATTATTCCCATGATACCTTTTGAAGAAGTCTATGAAGTTCTCCAAGTGTACAGGCTAGCTCTCAACCAGCACTACCAAAACAAATTATCTGTTCATTTGTTGTTTTGTGAAAGCTTGCTCTGCAAAAATTTGCTGTTGTATTTGTCTACAAAACACAGTGACTACAATTGGGATATTCTGTGCATTGAAAGGCACTGTATAACTGCAAGTTCTCTCTGTTTTTGTCCATATTACCTACCTTCATTCTCTTGAATCACTTATCTTTGACCTCATGGAACAAAAAAAATCTCAATCACTTCACTAAATTCACCCGCCTCTCCTGGGATGAGAGGCTGAGTAAATTGGGCCTATATCTGAAGAGGTTAGACAGCGTCAACCCTCAGAGGTTGTTTCCCTTGGCTGGGGAATCTAGAACATGGCACAGCCTCAGGATAAGGGGTCAATCATTTAGGACTGAGATGAGAAATTTCTTCACTCAAAGGGTTGTGAATTTTTGGAATTGTCTACCCTAGATAGTTGTGGATGCCCCATAGTTGAGTATATTCAAAACTGAGATCGATAGGTTTTTGATCTCTCAGGGGATCATGGGATATATAGGGTGTGGGTGGAACGTGAAATTGAGGTAGAAGATCAGCCATAATCATATTGAATGATGGAGCATGCACGAAGGGGTCATAAGGATGATTACTGCTCCTATTTCTTATGTTCTAATATTGTAGACTGTAGAACTTTACAACATTTTGCTAAACAAAATTGAATTTATCCATAGGAGCTTCCCCTCTATTGAAATCATCAATTTCAGTGGTCATCATCTGTAGTGGCTCTGCTACTCTTTTTCTGACCAAATTGATGGTAACAGCCCTTTGCTATCATAAGTGACTTCACTTAATCTACAAATCTTTGGTCCCAGTAATTCAACTTATCTGCTACGTCTTTCTCATTTCCAATTTTAAGTCGTACCTTTGTGTTTGTATCTGACATTTTACACATGGTAAAATTCAGTGATCCCACCCGCCCAGCAGAGAATCTGTATTTGAAGGGAGGATGGGTTGAAGATATGACTTCCACATTGTAGCCCAATTCCCTGACCCATGTTTCCTTTAAGGGCTAGGACCATGGGAGTGTTGAATTTACCTTGTGAAGTATTTTGTTGGTCGAGGTTCAGCGATGCTTGCTGCTGACCTTGAACAAAGCTGCCCACAACATCTAATGTGCTCTGTGGTATGGATTTCATCTTTTGCTGTTAATTTGAATCTGGCACCACCTATTGGGGATCATTGGCATCAG
This sequence comes from Heterodontus francisci, assembly GCF_036365525.1. Taxonomy (NCBI): domain Eukaryota; kingdom Metazoa; phylum Chordata; class Chondrichthyes; order Heterodontiformes; family Heterodontidae; genus Heterodontus; species Heterodontus francisci. The sequence goes on along the minus strand of NC_090388.1, from coordinate 53,654,980 downwards.
CAGAAGTGATGTCACGTTGAAGATTTCTCACAGACAGCAAACCAGAAAGCTTTACAGCTCATTTTTAATAATCTTACAGAAAGTGAAATAAAGATTGAGACAAGGTAGAAGCTGAAATGTGAAACTTCAAAAAATTCCAAAGATTTTTGACTTTTTTCATGAAATGGAGAAATTTTGCATTCCACATATATAAAATCAGTTTTTCAGGTACCGAGAGGTTATTCAGCAGTAATTATGACTAAATATGTTGTTAAAAGCCCAGTTGCACCTCAATCAGCAATGCATAACTTTTTAAAGGGTTTTTACCACGAGAAAAGTAGCATAAAAAGTGGAAGTTCACAAAAGTGGGACAGGTGGGGATGTGGTAGGAATATGGGATTAGTGTAGCATTAGTAAAAAAAAATGGGTGGTTGATGGTCAGTACAGACTCGGTGGGCCGAAGGGCCTGTTTCAGTGCTGTATCTCTTAACTAAACTAAACATCAATTCTGTGAATTCTAATTAATTTCCATCTGCAAAGACTTCAACAGCGCACCCTGTGGAGGAGTGGGGAATCATTGACAGCAACCTCTGGAATTCCATGGTTAACTGTGCAACTGCAGACACCAGAAGTTGCTGTCCATTTCAAAGTGATCGTGAATGCTGGCAGTTTCGCTGTCATTACAACTGCAAAATCCAGGCCAATGTCTTAGTCAAATTAAATTGCACAGGAGTGGGAGTGATTAATTTTGTGTATTTTTTAAATCACAATTTGTTCTGCAAAAATTAGGAATTAAAATATAGTATTCGGTTCTCTTCATCCTCACATTTGATAGTCCTCCGTAATCGTACAAAAACCCAATATGATAACTACAGTGAAAATAAAGTTAGATTATTAGAGTGTAGAAAATGATTACAAAGTTTTAATTTAATCATTACAAGAACAAGCAGTAAGAAAAATGTTTTTGGGTTTGCACAGATGAAAATGTGTACTGGCCATATAATTTCCTTCCAATCAACAGAACCTGTTAAGTGTGCTAAAATAACTTCACACATTTATTCTTTAATGTGAACATCATATGGCATCTGCAATATGCCACAAGCTTGTGATTTGGCCAATGGATAACTTCAGCATAAAAATAGACCCAAGCAAGAATAAAGACGTTTGTGTAAAATACAGTTTCATATTCTAACAGTAACAGGTCATATAAACTGAAGGGATCACTGTATCACTTTTTTTATTTCCACTTTTAACATTAAAAAAAAGTACCTAGCACTTCATAATTGTGGTGTCAGAGCCAAGGAGGAGGCAAATTAGGAGAGATTGGTGAAGAAATAGCCATAAAAGTGGATTTTAAGAAGTCTTTTACAGGTGCAGAGAGATGTAGCAAAGTGAGTTCCAGACTGTATGGATAAAACTCCCAAAGTCTCCAGCACCAATCTTGTACTGGATGGAGGGGAGAAGGGAGAGAAATGCTTAGTAAATCAGAGTGAAAGTGAGCAGGAATAGCAAGGATAGGAGGAAGTTGCAGAAGTACGGTGAAGTAAAGCTGCAGAGGAATTTGGAGACAAGAATTTTAAAGTTGATGCAACGAAGGACCGAGAGTCAATGGAGGTCGGTAAGGATGGCCTAATAGGTGAGTCCAACTGTCACAAACATGTGCTATGCTGAATGATTTATTTTTATTCCACTGGCTGGAAATCTGAATGAAAGTTTTAAAAAGGGAAAAACGGAGTGGATAAAAGGTGACTTCTAGCAGCTAAAAATGGCCACTACAATTTGCATCAAAATACCCTACATTACAATGCATTGAAGTGGAGACGTTGTGTCTGCTCAGTCCCCAGCCAGAACAATAATCTGGGAATTTTGAATGAACTATCTGTCCTGTCTCCATTAACAAAACATGAAAGGCAATCACTTGGGATATTAAACTGGTGGAGATGAACCACTCAAAGGCAATCATTTGAACAGTGGGACCCTGGTTGACAGAACGGAATTCCTAGACATGAACTGATTCAGCTATAAGAGGAAATACACACTTGGTGATGGTCATGTGACAGGCCCCACCATCTGTGTATTTAAACTGGTTTTTCTCTCTCTGCAGACCAGACAAGCAACTGGACACTAACCAGAGAAGATGCAAGCAGGGTCTTTCTGTCTTTTTCTGCCTCCACATTACAAGCTTGGAACCCTGCTTGCTGGCCGTAATCACCCAGACTTATCATTGCTGCAGTCAGAAACCTCGTGAAGGAAACCATCTGCATCGCTGTTCTCCAGGAAAACCCCGAATCTGGTGTCCACATCTGCAAGCCGGAAGCCTCAGGACCACTGAGTTCAACCAGAAGACCGCTAAGTCACCAAACTGCAGAGACTGTATAACCAAACTGCACAGACTGTATACCCCTTTTTATTGCTCTGAGCTCCTCCCAATCACTCTATCCTTCCCCGCTCTTTAACCTATTTGTGTGTGTATGTGTGAAAGTTGGAGTGTTCTTTATTATTTTACTTAGATCGATTTAACGACAGTAAAGCTGACCTTTTTCTTTGTTAAACTCAAGAAAACCTGTCTGGTTCTTTTATGATCATAGCATGTAAATAATTAAACACTTACTGAATTGGCATGCATATCCACTTTCTAAAAGAAAGAAACCCTGGCACAGTCAAACAAGGCGAGGGATAAGAGGGGAACCTTTCAAATAAGAGGGGAACCTTTCAACCTCTCCCCACCTGATTGTAACAGCGACTTGGTGTGGGATAGATGGTGGCATCCTGGATGAGTTGGAGTTTATGTAGGGCAGAACATGGGAAGCTGGTGAGGAGAGCACTGAGTGAATATTTAGTTGACTGTGCAGACATCGGAAGAAAAGCAATTGCAGGAGATATGCTGACTGTTAATTGTGTACATATTGTGTTTAATTGTATGCAGGTGGTGGGCATTAACTAGGGTTTCCTTGAGCACGTATAAAGAAACACGTATTGAACCAGTTGTGTAGTTCTGGTAGGAGATATATGATTGTAATGTTTAATTCTGTAAATAAATGTAAGATTGAGTAACGAATGGCTCCATAACTATCCTTCACCAGCTGGCTTTCCAGAAAATAACATGGTAGCAGAGAATGGTTGCCTAAAGATGAAGGTTTGAAACTTTTAAAAAAAGACACAGAACTACAATCCTCATAGCCATTGAGAAATGGCAGAAAGCAAGTGTAAATTGTTGGGTGTGATAACCTATGTTCTCGGAGTCTGAACTATATGACCAGATAAAGAGTAAAGTGGTATGTGTAAACAGATTACGTCCTTGTTAAAGAGAGAACAAGGTAAGGCCTTAGTATTGTCACTTCTTATCAGAAGTAAAGTATTTTGTGGGCTGGATACCCGTCAGTTGGATACTGATGAAGGTTGGATCTTCTGTTCGAGTTCTTAGATGAAATTTACAAGAAAAATAATCTAGTAAATGCTTATGAGGCATGGTTAGACTTTGATAGATTTTGGAAAGTAGATGGTTATTCAATGGATGAATATATCATGGACTTTAACAGATTGTATAAAAGATTGTCAAAGTTAAATTTAGAATGCCAGTGTTTAAATTGATGGATTGTACTAAGGTATTGCATAAAGACAGGTTCCTGGTTCTAACTGGTGTTCAGTTCTCCGAGATAGACTGCCTGCTGGTTTAGATATCTGCTGCCTTGAAAAAAATTCCTGGGAAAACAATCATTTCCTGCAATTTTGGTGGAACAACTGGAACATTCCGCAGTGACGCAAAGAATAGAGGACTCAATGACTGTCAGATTTGGAAATTGTCCAGATGCTGGCATCAATATAATGAAAAGGTTACAGATGGGCAGAATGAGGATGAAAGCACCTTTAGTAGATCTGGTAATTACAGCAGAAAACAGAACTGGGACAGCAATAATTAGTGAAGAAATCTTAGGAATGCCTAAGAAACAGTTAATAGGTGCTTCAGGTGTGACTTGAAGTTATTATGTGATGAACTGCCTAAAGCAGAGTGGCAGTGTCCTTGAAATGACACATGACACAGAGAATTCTGAGGCAGAAGATGAAGATAATGATGAATCCAAATGAATTGTACTGGTCACAAGGAGTTTTTAGTCTTGTGATGAATGTGTTAGTCACAGACTCATTCAACTCTCCTGTGCTAGATAGTGCTTGCACTTCGACAGTATATGGAACAGATTGGTTAAAATGTTATCTAGATTCACTAAATAATGAGGATTGACACAAAGCTAAGGAGTATAAAAGTACTACTTGCTTTAAGTTTGGTAATGACAACACATTAAGGTCACTAGAGTTGTTGTTCCATATAAAAAGTGCTACGACTGACCACTCCAGTCAAAGCCCCCAATCTAAATATATGATTCTGATTGTGGTGGGAGAAATGCACTGTTGATTCAATCCCGTCCCTCCACAGATCGCCTAACATATCATTTTAAACATTCCAAATTAAAGAAAGACCCAGCCAAATTGTACCATCTATTAACCCCCAAAAGAGGCTAACTAAACCCAATGTCTTTAGATCAACAAATTAACTGTTTAATTCGAAAAACTAAATTATTAAACATAACTAAGACATAAACAACATTTAAAATAGAAAAAATTAGAGTCCTTGCATATTAACGCTCCTGCCGAAGTGAAATCTTTCAATGTGGAATAGTCCAAGGTTGCTTGAAGTCCTCACAGCCATCCGATGAGGAAAGAAAAGTTCAACTGTAGGATAGTCAGTGGTCTAGTTCAGAAGTTGAAATGATTCTCTTTTTCCAGCGATGAATTCAATAATTACAGTTCGGTAGTTAAAGGAATTGGTTATTTTTTTAAAGAAATTAATCTGGCTTGACATCAGAATTCTGAGCATAATAAATAAGGTTTAAATAAACCGAGAGCTCTCTCCTTTCCTTCAGTATATGCTGGTCCAGCTGTCTGTCTGTGCCTTAAAAGCCAGTTTCAACTAGTTTGAAATGTCAATTGGCAACAATGTATCTCATGTCCTTGTCTGAATGGCTGTATTCCTGGCAACAAGAATGCATTCTTTGACTCAGTCTCTGGAGCTTGTTCTCCGAATGGCTGTATCCCGGCAATGAGAATGCATTCTTTGACTCAGTCTCTGGAGCTTGTTGCCTTAAAGCAGTACTGCTCCTTTTCCAGCCTTAAAGGCACACCGCATTCTTCCCCCCCAAAAAACTACGGGATCATAACAGTAGCTAGAGTCAGCCATTTTGTAAGTACTAGTGTAGTCTTTAGTGAGATACCTATTTTGAATAAAGCTTCTATGAAAAAGGCACAAATGAAACTTGTTACGGAAGATGATGAGGGAATTATTTTTGGAAAGTCAGTGGATCTACAGTTTACACAGTCAGGATGTTATTGTATCCCCTTAACAAAACCTAATGTTTGTCATCAGTGTGAGACAAGCATTAATGGCATCAAGTGATAAGAATTGGAGAGAGAGAAAGCAAATTGTCTTCTATTTACATAGACAGTTTGTTCACTCGACTTGCCAGAGGTTAAAAACCCTGCTAAAGGATGCAGGTGTGGTTAATGAAGAGATAATGAGTCTAATAGAAGAGGTTAGTCAAAAATGTGAAATCTGTAAATATAATCAGAGGATGCCATCATGCCCTGTTGTAAATCTTCCATTGGCATGTGACTTTAATGAGGTAATTGACATGGATCTAAAGATATGGGACAAATTTCAAATATTTTAATTTTACATTTTGTAGACCTGACGCCCAGTTTTAGTCTTTCTACAACAATACTTGTAAGGACAAAAGAGTTATAAATAAAATTATGGAGACATGAATAGTGTTATGATCCTGTAGTTTTTTGTTGGGAAGAATGCAGCGTGCCTTTAAGGCTGCAAAAGAAGCCATACTGCTTTAAGGCAGCAAGCTCTAAAGACTGAGTTAAAGAGTGCATTCTTGTTGTCTGGATCCAGCCATTCAGCACCAGAGACCGAGAGATACATTGTTGCAATTTAATTTTGGACTGCTTAGAGTGGAAAAAGAATGTTCTAACTGAGAAACAGACAGACAGCTGTGTGTTGGCACCTGAAAGGGGTGCTCTCAGACCATTTCAACTGAAGGAAGAGAATTTAGTCTGTTAATTTATTCTCTCAAAATTCTAAAAAAAAGTCAAGGCAAAACAGAGATCTCTGATAATTTAAACTGAAGGAAGGGAAGTTAGACTGTGACAATCTTTTATCCTTCAAAAATTCTAGAGGCAAATTGATTCATTAAAAGTTTTTGCAAGTGTTAATAATTGAAATTCATCGCTGGAGCAGGAAAGCATCATTTTCAACTTCTGAATTAGACTATGGACTGTTCTACTGTTGGAGAACCTTTTTCCCCCATCGGATGGCTGTGAGGACTTTAAGCAATCTTGGACTGTTCCACATCCGGCAGGAGTGTAAATCTGCAAGGACACTTTTTTCGAACTTAAATATTGTTTATGTCTTAGTAGCGTTCAAGAATTTAGTTTTTCTAATTAAACAGTTAATTTGTTGATTTAAAGGCACCTGGTTTGGTTAGCCTCATTCGAGCATTAGTAGATGGTACAATTTGGCTGGGTCTTTCTTTAATTTGCAAAGTTTAAAATGATATGTTAGGCGATCTATGGAGGGACGGGATTGAATTAACAGTACGTTTCTCCCACCACAATCAGAATTGTATATTTTGATTGGGGGTTTTGACTGGAGCGATCAGTCGTAACGATAGGGACCAGACTTAGGGCACCAGCTACGTTTCTGATTGGCATATTCCCCTCCCTTATCAATGACGAGTTCAGAGACCAGTGTGAAAACATGAACATTATGGTCATGAATACTGCAATTCAAAGTCCTTTCAGCAATGGAGCAAATTACAAGGGCAAATAAACACTTCACAGGTGATTGCATATTCCTGAGGAAAGCCCTTATTATCCCAGTCATATCTGAGAAAGGGTTCCTGTTTAATGGACTGAACTCATTGGAGACTCCTGAGAATGAGAGGGCGGCACAGTGGCGCAGTGGTTAGCACCGCAGCCTCACAGCTCCAGGGACCCAGGTTCGATTCCGGGTACTGCCTGTGTGGAGTTTGCAAGTTCTCCCTGTGTCTGCGTGGGTTTTCTCCGGGTGCTCCGGTTTCCTCCCACAAGCCAAAAGACTTGCAGGTTGATAGGTAAATTGGCCATTATAAATTGTCACTAGTATAGGTAGGTGGTAGGGAAATATAGGGACAGGTGAGGATGTTTGGTAGGAATATGGGATTAGTGTAGGATTAGTATAAATGGGTGGTTGATGTTCAGCACAGACTCGGTGGGCCGAAGGGCCTGTTTCAGTGCTGTATCTCTAATCAAAAAAAATGAATCCAGGGAGATGTATACTCTGAGTGAAGAAAGGCCACTGAATATAGAAGAAGAAAGCTCAACATCTGTGAGTCCAGAAAATCCTGATAGGCCCACGCAGCCTGAGGAACTGTCCGCCAAAGACTTCTTGCAGAGACTGGCCTTGCAGATTAAACTGTCAACACAAGCAGCTGCTTACAGGAGGATGATAATGGGTAATTAGATTCCAAATAGCAGCATAATATATGTGAGTAACTACACTTACAGATAATATATTTACTTTTATTCAATTTATACATGTTAGAAATAAGTGATAAAATATTTGGTAAAGACCCATTTTGTAGTTCCAATTAGAGAAAATTCATCAAAATCTTTGGCTGTCTATTGTGCTACCGATAATCTTATGATAGTAATAAACAATGGATTTAGTACTGGACCACGTTATTACTGTGTATGTTGCTGAAATTAGTAGGATTTTTAGTTTCCTTTTAATATTTTTTTAATATTTCAAAGCTATTTAATGGTATATTGCAAGTTGAGCTGTCAAAGATCATCAATATGAGTAAAGTTAGTACTCTCAAATTTTTGGTTAAATCAGGTACCACTTTAGATTGCAGTCCATTACAAAATAAGTCAACAGTGAAAATTTGAAGAGACAGTAAGCTTGCATCTGTCAGATACATGGAGTTAATTAACCAATTTAACCTACCCTTATGTGGGAGTTTTAAGCATGTTCGATCTGACCCCCCAACAATCTCACGTGCACACGTGCAGTCTATTGGGCAAAAGTTGACCATTCTGTATTATTGTGCAGCTTATGCACGACTCATACTTTGGTTTTACTGCTGTTATTACTAAATTATTAGGAACCTTAACATAAATACAGCAGAGTGTTGATTTTATTGTATGACACTAACTTTCTCATGAAACAATGCCATTTTATGAATCTCATGTGAACCCTGATTTTTTTAAAAATTTTTATTTGTAATTTGTTCTCACTTGTCCTTCATGTTAGGATGGTAATAACATTTCTTGTATACCTATTGTATATTTTATTTTCATTTAAGTAATGTGTTTAGAAGTGTAAAGATTTTAGGTTGTAGAGATGAGGGTATTAGTGCTGGGGAATTGGACAAAAGTGGATTAATTAAGGAAAGCCAGTTTGTTAAAGGCAAATCGTGTTTAACTAACCTGATTTGAGTTTTTAATGAGGTTAAAGCGGTTGATGAAGGTAATGCAGTTGATTTGGTGTACATGGACTTCCAAAGGTGATTAATAAAGTGCCACATAATAGGCTTGTCAGCAAAATTGAAGCCCATGAAATAAAAGGGCAGCATGGATACAAAGTTGGCTGAGTGATGGGAAACGGAGAGTAGTGGTGAACGGTTGTTTTTCAGACTAGGTGCCGCATTTTAGGAAGGTGTGAAGGCATTAGAGAGGGTGCAAAAATGGTTTATGAGAATGGCTTCATGAGAGATGAGAGACTTCAGTTACAAGGATAAGTTGGAGAAGCTGGGGCTGTTCTCCTTAGAGAAGGTTGAGAGAAGGTTTGATGGAGGTGTTCAAAATCATGAGGGATTTAGGCTGATTAGATAGAGAGAAACTGTTCCCATTGGTGGAAGGGTCGAGGAGCAGAGGACACAGATTTAAGGTGATTGGCAAAAGAAACAATGTGACATGAGAAAAATCTTTTTTACGCATCAAGTGGTTTAGGATCTGGAATACACTGCCCGAGAGTGTGATGGAGGCAGATTGAATTGTTACTTTCAAAAGGGAATTGGATAAGTACCTGAAGAGGAAAAGAATTGCAGGGGAATGGGGAAAGGGCAGTGGAGAGGGACTAGAAGAGCAGCGGCACAGACATGGTAGGCTGAATGGCCTCCTTCTGTGCTGAAACCATTCAATGATTCTGTGACTCTGTGAAAGGAATCATGGGGTGATGGATAAACTGCTGTATAAAATCTTAGCTGATCAGCCAGATTGCAAATTGATAACTGCTCTGGCATGGGCAGTTCATGCAAAAAATTCACTTCAGATGGTTGGAGGGTATAATCCCTATCAGTTGGTCTATGGGTGAAATCCCAAATTGCCTTCTGTCCTGTGATAGTTTTTCTGCTCCAGAATTAGTTCTCTTTTTTTTCTCCGCATAGTTAGATGCTTTACGTGCAGTGAGACATGCTTTCATCAAGTCTAAGGTCTCCGAGAAAATTTGGAGAGCTCTGAGGCACTGTATAATAACATCCAAGACAGAATTTAATTCAGATTTGATGTTCTATGAAAGAGGATCATAGAGAATGGAAAAGACAGTATTTGTGAAACATGGCAATCAAACTGTTAAGGTTCATTCCTCATGATTAATTGGGATTAAGTACAAAATCTTGGACTCTGAGCAAATGAAAAGCATTGTTAAAAGTACTTTAGCTGCCAAATCACTGGCTCTTGTGGAGAAAGTGGATATGGGATTCTATTTGTCAAGTATTTTAAGTGAAACTCCATGCAAGGTGTGTACTGAAGATAATATACTCACTGAATGATATGTGGCTAATCGTCCACTGTGGAGTAATGTACACTCTACGAAAAGCGTTAGTAAGAAAAGGTTACGGATTGACCTTGCTGGCTTGAAACAAATGCTGGAGGAAAGGAAATATCTCATTTAAATGGGTGGATGCAAGTCATCAACTGTCTGATTGTTTTAAAAAAGAAATGCTTGTACGAAGAAATGGTTAGGCGTCTTAGAGGAGGGGCATCTCGTAAGTAACCTGAAGTCCGGGGATGGCGGCAGCGGACCTGAAAGGACTCGGGACCCGAGCAGAGCTACAAAAGAAAGAGCGGGTCTCAAGGCCCTTCACTAACCTGAAGTCCAGGACGGCGGCGGCAGACTCTTGACTGTTCCTGCACGTGCTCTGTTTGGATTTAGTGTAAAAAAAAAAGTGACATCACTGAAATTCTGTGCACTGATTGGTCGGTGGGCGGCAGCTGTTATTGCCTGGGGATAACTGAGATTGATTGGAGTTTAAAAAAAAAGGTTCCTTTTAAATTAAAGCCCTAGGATAGCTACCTGTAAATTTTTAGTATTTACTGGCTATACTAGTGCTGTTTGTATGGAGTGAGGCTGTAAGTTAAGTATGGGTATTTTCATTGGCTGGGGGCAGTGGAAAGTGCTCTTTGGTCTTTTTCTTTCTTAGCCTCAAAGGTACGGGGGATAAAAGTTGATTGTAAATAGCTGATAAGTTATTACACTAGCAAGTTTTTTTTTCATTGTAAAAGTAAGTAATGGCGGGGCAGCTTGGCCAAGTGGAATGTACCTTCTGTGCAATGTGGGAAGTCGTGGACGTGCCATGTGACCTTGTCAAACATGTCTGCAGAAAGAGTCTCCTGTTGTGGAAGCTTGAGCTTCGGGTTTCGGAGCTCGAGCGGCGGCTGGAGTCACTGTGGCGCATCCGCGAGGTGGAGGACTACGTGGATGACACGTTTCAGGAGGTAATCAAGCCGGTGCCTAAGCGAGCACAGTTGAGGGGTGACTGGGTGGCTGCCGGACGGACAAAGAAGTCAGGGCAGATGTCCCCAGAGGACATCCCACTTTCTAACCGATATTCAGTTCTGAGTACCGATGGGAGAGAGGGTTCCTCTGGAGAATGCACCGAGAGTCATGACCGGAATGTCCTGGCTGACTTAGCTGTGCTGGGATGGAGAAAAAGGGACAAGAGGGCAATAGTGTTAGGGGATTCTATGGTTAGAGGAATAGATAGGCGTTTCTGTGGTCGCAGATGTGATTCCAGGATGGTATGTTGCCTCCCTGGTGCGAGGGTCTTGGATATCACCGAGTGGCGACAAAGTATTCTGGAGGGTGAGGGTGCACAGCCGGAGGTCGTAGTCCATGTTGGTATCAATGGTATAGGTAGACAGAGGGATGAGGTCCGGCAAAAAGAATTTGGGGAGCTAGGTAGCAGATTAAAAAGTAGGACCTCAAGGGTTGTAATCTCTGGGTTTCTTCCGGTGCCACGGGCTAGTCAGTATATTAATAGGAGGTTAGAGCAGATGAATGCATGGTTGAGGAGATGGTGCAGGAGGGAGGGTTTTAGTTTCCTGGCTCACTGGGCCTGTTTCTGGCGAAGATGGGATCTGTATAAGATGGACGGGTTGCACCTGACCCGGAATGGGACCAGCATCCTTGCTGGGAGGTTTGTTAATGCTATTGGGTGGGGGGGGGGGGGGGGTTAAATTAATTTGACAGGGGGATGGGATACAGAGTGAATGCACGGTAGGGGGTGTTGTACAATCAAATATAAATGAGAAACTAAGTCAGTCTGGAGGGCAGAGTAAATATAGACCTGTTAAAGCTCAAGCAAATAATGCAAGGCTGGATTGTATCTATTTTAAAGCAAGGAGTCTTACTAGTAAGGCAGATGAATTGAGGGCGTTGATTAACACATGGGAATATGATATTGCTTTCACTGAGACATGGTTGAGGGAAGGGCAGGACTGGCAGCTTAATATCTTAGGGTATAGAATCTTCAGACATGATAGGGGAGGGGATTAAAAGAGGAGGTGGCATTGCACTGTTGATTAAAGAGTCAATACTGCAGTAAGGAGGGATGATATCTTAGAAGGTTCCTCTAATGAGGCCATATGGGTAGAACTTAAAAACAAAAAGGGGGCTATCACTTGGCTGGGAGTGTACTACAGGCCTCCAAACAGTCAGGCTGTGATAGAGGAGCAGATATGTAGAGAAATCTCAGAGAGGTGCAAAAATAATAGAGTAATAATAGTAAGGGATTTCAACTTCCCCAATATTAGAGGAGATAGTATGAGTGCAAAAAGCTTAAAGGGGGTGGAATTCTTCAAGTGCATTCAGGAGAGTTTTTTGAGCCAGTACGTAGAGAGTCCTACAAGAGGAGGAGTGGTACTGGACTTAATCCTAGGGAATGAAGCCTGACAAGTGATTGACGTGGCAGTGGGGGAGCATTTCGGGGATAGTGACCATAACTCTAAGATTTAAGGTTGTTATGGAAAAGGACATAGAGGGACTGGAAATAAAAGTACTGAATTGGGGGAAGGCAGATTTCAATATGATAAAACAGGATCTAACCAAAATGAACTGGGAGCAGCTTCTTATAGGAAAGTCTACATCATACCAGTGGGAGTCATTTAGAAAGGAAATTGCGAGGGTTCAGGTCCAGCATGTTCCCGTAAAGGTGAAGAGCAGGACCAATAAGTCCAGGGAATCCTGGATGTCAAGAGATATAGAGGATTGGATAAGGAAAAAAAAAAGGCGGCGTACGGCAGATTCAGAGTGCTGAAAACAGCGGAGGCCTGACAGGAGTATAGAAAGTGTAGGGGAGTACTTAAAAAAAAAAAAGTAATTAGGAGAGCGAAGAGGGGGCATGAAAAATCACTGGCAGACAAGATAAAGGAAAATCTCAAGGCATTTTATAAGTATGTTAGGGGCAAGAGGATAACCAGGGAAAAAGTGGGGCCCATTAGGGATCTAAGAGGTAATGTGTGTGTGGAGCCGGAGGACATAGGTGAGGTTTTGAACGATTATTTTTCATCTGTGTTCACTATGGAGAGGGACGATGTAGGTGTAGTGATCAGGGAGGGGGATTGTGATATACTTGATCAAATTAGCATTGAAAAGGAGGAAGTATTAGCTGTATTAGCGGGCTTAAAAGTGGATAAATCCCCAGGCCCCGATGAGTTGTATCCCAGGCTGCTATGTGAGGCAAGAGAGGAGATAGCAGGGGCTATGACACAAATTTTCAGATCCTCTCTGGCCATAGGAGAGGTGCCAGAGGACTGGAGGACAGCGAATGTGGTACCATTATTCAAGAAGGGTAGCAGGGATAAACCAGGTAGTTATAGGCTGGTGAGTTTAACATCAGTGGTAGGGAAACTATTGGAAAAAATTCTGAGGGACAGGATTAATCTCCACTTGGAGATGCAGGGATTGATCAGGGATAGTCAGCATGGCTTTGTCAGGGGGAGATCGTGTCTAACAAATTTGATTTAATTTTTCGAGGAGGTGACAAGATGTGTAGATGAAGGTAAAGCAGTTGATGTCGTCTACATGGAGTTCAGTAAGGCTTTTGATAAGGTCCCGCATGGGAGATTGGTTAAGAAAGTAAGAGCCCATGGGATCCAGGGTAATTTGGCAAATTGGATTCAAAATTGGCTTAGTGGCATGAGGCAGAGGGTGATGGTAGAGGGTTCTTTTTGCGAATGGAGGCCTGTGACCAGTGGGGTACTGCAGGGATCGGTGCTGGGATCCTTACTGTTTGTAGTGTACATTAATGATTTAGATGTGAATATAGGAGGTATGATCAGTAAGTTCGCAGATAACACGACAATTGGTGGTGTCGTAAATAGTGAGGAGGAAGGCCTTAGACTGCAGGACGATACAGATGGGCTGGTAAGATGGGTAGAGCTGTGGCAAATGGAGTTTAATCCTGAGAAGTATGAGGTGATGCACTTTGGGAAGACTAACAAGGCAAGAGAATATACAATGGATGGTAGGATCCTAGGAAGTACAGAGGGTCAGAGGGACCTTGGGGTGCTTGTCCATAGATCACTGAAGGCAACAGCACAGGTAAATAAGGTGGTTTGGAAGGCATACTTGCCTTTATTAGCCGAGGCATGGAATACAAGAGCAGGGAGGTTATGATGGCGCTGTATAAAATGCTGGTTGGGCCGCAGCTGGAGTACTGTGTACAGTTCTGGTCACCACACTATAGGAAGGATGTGGTTGCAATGGAGAGAGTACAGAGGAGATTCACCAGGATGTTGCCTGGGCTGGAGCATTTCAGTTATGAAGAGAGACTGGATAGGCTGGGCTTGTTTTCCTTGGAGCGGAGAAGGCTGAGGGAGGACCTGATTGAGGTATACAAAATTATGAGGGGCGTTGATGGGATAAATAGGAAGAAACTTTTTCCCTTAGCAGAGAGGTCAATAACTAGGGGGCATAGATTTAAGGTAAGGGGCAGGAGGTTCAGAGGGGAGTTGAGGAAAATTCTTTTTCACCCAGAGGGTGGTTGGAATCTGGAACACACTGCTTGAAGGGGTGGTAGAGGCAGGAACACTCATGACATTTAAGAAGTATTTAGATGAGCACTTGAAACGCCATAACATACAAGGCTACAGGCCAAGTGGGGGGGAAGTGGGATTAGTTTTGGACGGGTGCTTGATGGTCAGCGCAGGCGCGTTGGGCTGAAGGGCCTGTTTCTGTGCTGCAAAACTCTGACTCTAAGTCGTGCTTTGTACAGAATATAGATGTTTTTGATTTGATTCTGTTTTGAAATTTTGGTTGTGCATATTAACTTATTTTTACATAAAAAGAAGAGAATCTTTTAATTGTATATTAATTGTGTTTAATTGTATGCAGGTGGTGGGCATTAACTGGGGCTCACACATATAAAGAGACACTAATTGAAACAGTGTTGAGTTAGGAGGCGAATGCTTGTAATGTTTTACTCTGTAAATAAATGTAAGACTCAATAAAGATTGGCTCCTAAACTATCCTTCATCATTCCAGAGTCTTTGGAGAAGAAGGGAAGGTTGAAGATGAGGCTTAGTTAGAGAGGCTGATATGGTTAAATAGCTTTATTAAGGAATGTGCTGATTAATCCTGTTGTGAAGGAGGAAACAGTTAAGGATATTGGCGACTGGAACAGGACACATACATGCTAGTTGATTCATTATGCCATGATAGCTTATTGTATACTAGAAAATAATAATTGGTTTGGAACTCTAGCACGAAAACTCTGATTTGTGTTTGTTTTTTCTGCAGCTTTTTTATGCTTTCCTCACCAACTACCAAATTTTTCATTTTCTTACCTTTTTATTTTTTGCTCTTCAATTATACAACCTTCTTTGGAAGAACCAAAATTAAACTAATTACATCAAAAATACAGGCTAATATATATCACAAAAAAGTAACCAAAGGCAAGCAGTTATATAAATAACTGCCCAATTCACAAACCTGTAAATAGGCAGCTAGCTGAATAAATCATGCATGTTTATATTTGAATTAAGTGACTTGGCTTCTCTCCCATTCAGGAATCAATGGAACAATTGTTGCACTACTGTAAGTTAAGTTGGGCCATGTTTTTTGCTAGTGAAGGGTTTTTAACCCTTTATGTAACGACAGAATTGAAGAAGTGAATATAAAGTTAAATCTTGAACAAAATTACAAACAATATAGATAATGTAACTGAGAGGTGAAAAGGGAGATTAGGAGGGCTAATTTTTTTTAAAGTTCTGAATGATAATATAAAAGGAAATAGTGCATTTGTGAGCATATAAAAATAAAATCATTAGATTGGATAGGACTACTCCATGCTAAAGGCAGTAATCTTATTGTGGAGGATGAAGATATGACAGATATTAAATACACATTTGTCAAATTTCACAATCGTATAAATGAGAACATTGCTGTAAGAGTAAGATTTAGAGCAATCGATAGTTAATTGAAGAAAAGTAATAAGTTCTGAAAAAAAAGCAGAATGCAAAATAAATGACAAGGAATCTAAAGACACGTAATTGAAGCTATTGAAAGAAGTCAGAGGGAGACAGCTGAGTCTGTGGCCACTATTTTTCAGTCCTCCTTGAACATGCATTTTGGGATTAGAGAGTAGCTGATGTTGAACAAGAATTTTGAACAAGGGAGTAAAGGATAAACCAGATAACTATAGACCAGAAAGTCTAAAGAGTCAACACTGTCGAATGCAGTTTTTTGAGAAAGTGATCAACTGGAATAGATAAAAGGGAATGCAGTGGGTCTAGTGCATATTGATTTTCAGAAGGCTATATTGATAATATGTCTCATAAAAATATAGCATGTAGGTTAGAAAGTTAGTTGATGGACAAGAAACAAAAAGCTAGGGTAAATGGTTGTCGCTACAACTGGAGAAGCATTGGCAGTGCTGTAAGAATAGCGCAGTGGCTAGCACCGTAGCCTCACAGCTCCAGCGGCCCAGGTTCAGTTCTGGGTACTGCCTGTGTGGAGTTTGCAAGTTCACCCTGTGACTGCGTGGGTTTCCTCCGGGTGCTCCAGTTTCCTCCCACATGCCAAAGACTTGCGGGTTGATAGGTAAATTGGTCATTGTAAAAAAATGCCCCTAGTGTAGATAGGTGGTAGGAGAATTGAGGGAAGGTGGGGATGGGAGAGGGAAAAAATGGGATTAATGTAGGATTAGTGTGGATGGGTGGTTGATGGTCGGCGTGGACTTGTTGGGCCGAAGGGCCTGTTTCAGTGCTGTATCACTCTATGACTCTAATAGACAGCTGGCAAATGCAATTTAATGTGGATCAAGGTGAGGTAATGTATTTTGAGAGAGAAACGATACAAGGAATGGGAATTGAAATGTAATGGAGAGCCATTAAAGGATGTTAAACAGAGACACCTAGGAGCTCAGACACACAATTCCCTGAAAGTGAGTGCACATAGATAAAGCCATAAAAAAACAAAATAATTTTGAGTTTATAAATAGAATACAAGAACAAAGAAGTAATGAATTTATACAGAGCATTTATTTGCCAGCAGTACTCCAACTGTCATCTGTTTTAGGCATCCCAATATAGAACGGGCATCAAAGCCATAGAGAAGGTACAGCATAGATTGATCTGGATCATGGCAGGGATGGGGAAATTATTGTCACGATGCGAACTTAGCTTTGTCTACTTAAGTGGAAATTAAGAGGAGATTTAACAACAACTTGCAATTAGATTATGTCTTAAACATAGAAAAATGTCCCATGGCACTTCATAGAAGTGTAATCAGACAAAAATTGATGCAGAATCAAATAGAGATATTGGAAGGGGTGATTCAGTCATAGTGCTTTTGGATTGGAAAATTGTTAATATTGCTGCATTATTTTAAGAAGGGAGGGAGAGAGAAATCAGGTAACTACAGACCCACCAGTCTAACATTGGCCGTGAGGAAGCTGGAATCTATCATAAGAGACAGAGTGATTGAGCAATTAGACAAATATAAGCTGATTAAAGAAAGACAGCATGAAGTTTTAAATGGAAGGTTATTTTAAACAAAGGAGGTTACTATCCAAGACAGTCCTCAATCCTCTATCGATGTTGCCTATATGGACTTTCAGAAGTTATCTTATAAGGTGCTCCACAAGAGGTTGTTAGCAAACAGCGCATTGAATTCCAGGCAACCTTGTGACATGGGGTGGTGATTGGTTGGCAGGTAAGAGACTGAGAGTAGGGATAAACAGTTCGACTGGATATGACAATTAGTGTTGCTCAAGAATCTGTACTGGGCCTCAGCTTTTCGGTATATTTCAATGACAGATGAAGGAATAGAGAGTTGTATATCCATGTTTTCAGATGACACTGAGGTTGGAGGCACAGTAAATAGTGTAGGTGAGAAAAGGAAGGTACAAAGGGACATAGGCAGACTAAGTAGAGGAGATGTTGGGCATGGTAGCACCTGTTTTCTAGGTACTGTGCTTCCTAACAGTGTAGAATGACTTCTGACGTATGCATACACATTTCCAAGGGGAAGTGCGCCGGACACCATCTCAGCAGAGGGATTTTTACACGGACTTAACAACCAGCATGCAGAGCAGGCAGATTGCAATGCTGATTTGACACCAATGCTGAGAATTTTGAACACCACACTCAAGCCGACGCCATGTTTGAACCTCGTACAGCTGAAAATATTAAAAGGCATGAAGGACTCTCCACTACCACCACCAGCACTATTTAAAGGGATTGTGAACTGTTGACGATATTATTTTTTCTGGCTGCTGGTGCAATTGTATGCATTTTTGCAGCTTTCCAATATTTACCTAAAGCTTCTATGGTCTATAGGGAGTGGTCTGGCTGGTGCTGAAGTACTTTTTTTGTTGATTTAAAAGCTTGCACTGAAACAAGTTGCTTCCAGACTTGGTTGGACTGATTGGCCTTCCTCTTGGAATTGATCATGACTGGCAGAATGAAGAGAGGCCATGCAGAGTAAGACAAGCTGATAGGAGGGATAAGCACTCTCAGCAGGAGGCCATATCTGCCAAAGGTCTTGAGGGAACAAATCTCTTACCTCAACTTCTGGGAAGACCGGTGCTTGAGACATCTTCACTTCACTAAAGAGTTTGTGAGTAAAATCTGCCAACTATTGCAGTCACAACTGCAACCTTAAAGCAGGGCAAGGGCTGCATTGTCTGTGGGCATCAATGTGAATGTAGCCCTTAACTTTTATGCACCTGAATTCTTCCAGGCTGCTGCTGGAAATATAAGCAACATCTCGCAGTTTGCAGTACACTGTTGCATAAGGGAGGTCACTGAGGCTCTCTGCGCACAGCGAGACAGCTTAGCTCATTCTCCTGCTACAGACAATCAGGCAGAATGAGCAGGAGAGTTTGTGTGGATTACAGACTTCTCCATGGTGCAGGATGCCATTGATTGCATGCATGTTGCCTTGTGTGCACTTCATCTGAATTCAGCCAGTTTCAGGATCTGAAAGGAAGTCCACTTCCTCAATATGCAGTTGAATGTCTGTTGTCCTGGCAGCAGTTATGATTTCTGGATTCTGCAGCAGTCTTCTGTATTTGAGTCAACACAGCAAGTCAAAGGCTGTCTAGTGGACAACAAGGATTATCAACTGATGATATGGCTCATGCTTCCACTCCAGAACCATGTAAATGTGCACAACAGGCCTCGAATGAGAACCATGCTGTCACAAGGAACATTATAGAGAATACCAGTGGAGTTCTCGAGCAATGCTTTCGCTGCTTTAACCACACTGGAGAAGTGCTGCAGTCCTCGGCTGAGCGGGTGTCAAGATTTGTGGTAGTATGTTGCATGCTGCACAATCTAGCCATTGTAAGGGAAACAGTCCTTGTCACCATCTATCAGACGAAATGCTGAGGAGCAGGATGAGGAGTAAGTGGAATATGAAGGGGAAGGAAGGCTACAATATAGACCGCCCCTTCCTGCCTGGACTCCACATGATGAAATAATTAATGAACAGTACGGGTAAACTCACTCACACTTCACCGTTCACCAGCAGACCCATGCCCCTGAGCTTTCCTAATTCTCTGACCATCGCATCATCCTCTTTCAGAAAATATAAAAATAGTAATTGCCAGAACATTCAATCATGACATAATACATACAAAAGTAAACTAATCATCCTTGTGGATTCACGTTAGTGCCTGGCTTGTGTGCTTTTACCTCTTCCAGTGCTTCTATGAGGTGCTTCACTGGTGAGTGCTGGAAAGCTGCAGACCTCCAATGAGGAGACTTCAGGTGGCCTTCCAGGGCGACCTCAAACATCTTTGGGCCGAGAAGGCCCAGCTTCAGACTGCACCATTTTGGACTGTGCTGGCTGGCTGACAGACAACAGCAAGAGTACTGGTGGAGTGGCAGGGGTAGGACCATGAATGCTGTCATCCTAAGAGAGGCAGGCAGGTTTGTATTCTATACAGCACAGCCACATTCTCGGGGTAGCGCCTTAGCAATCCAACTGAACTGTTGAAGAACAAATTGGTGGAATCCTGTGGCTCCTTGTAACAGTGGTATCCAAAGCCGTGGCAACAGTCTGGGCTTGTAAGGCAGCAGTCCGGACTTCCACTGCATTACTTGGGACTTCTGACAGAAGCTGCTATGCTGCAATGAGTTCAAGTCCCATTCTAGAGATGTGAGCAGAAAAATCTAGACTGACGCTAGTGCAGTACTGAGGGAGTGATGTACTGCCGAAGGTACTGTCTTTCAGATGAGATGAGATCCATCTACTCTCTCAAGTGGACTTAAAAGATCCCTTTTCGAACAAAAGCAGTAAAGTTATTCCCAGTGTCCTGGATAATATTTACCCCTCAATCAACATCACTAAAACATTATCACATTGCTCTTCATAGGAGCTTGCTGTGTGCCTATTGGCTAACCCATTTCCTACATTACAACTTCACTTCAAAAGTACTTAACTTAGGATGTCCTGAGGTTGTGAAAGGTGCTATGTAAATGCAAGTTTTTCTGTATCAATGGAAGCTGTGGCATTAGCCGTCAGACGCTGCATTGTGGTGAATTCTGCAGGGACCACCCATTTCACGTCAGAAAGGATAGAGTCCAAGGTTTGTGCAAAGCTGTGTCAAATTGGTGCTGAGCTCTTCCGTGCTTTTGGACATTGAACACAGGCTTTCAGGTTTTCCACTACACCAAGCATTGGTTATGTACACCTATCAGCCACCTTCTGCAGCCTGACTCAAAGTCCTCATCTGATTCTTCAACAAGTTGGCACTTGTGTATCCTTTCCCTCCGTCCCGGTTCCTGCAGTGCCCAGTGTCTCTTCTAAAATACAAGCAGTGCCTATGTCTGAACTAGTGGCTAAGAGTGTAAGATCAGTAATGATGTCTCTTCATCTTCATTATTAACTTCCTCTTCCTCCATTGACTTGGAAGGCTCTGCTTCTTGGGTGTTTGTAATGAAAAAGGGACTTACGTTGGGCTGTGATGAGGGAAGAGGAGAAAGTAAGAAGTGCGTGCTTACACTGGCTACAGCTTCTAAGACAGAGATTATGGGATGAGGGAGAAGTGAGAAGAGAGGAGGAAGATTAGGTATGCAGATACCCTCATCATTGATCGCTTCAACTCTGCCAGTGGCCACAGCCTCAGTGATGCCCCTTCCCATGATAGGCAGCATTGTCTCCTACATGGGGGTTAAAACATGCAGACAAGCTGGTCCTCCTCTAGTTCATTGCTGCTTGCTGTTATGTGCCACCGAGAAGGAGAACTGCAAAGAAAGAGGGAAGTAGGTAAGTGGGCATCCTGCAATATGTTTGGGTGACGGCTGTTATGGTTGAATTGCTACCAGTATGTGCAAGTAGTGATTTGTAGGCTGGTAACAGTGCTAAGTGTATGAAGGTGAGCTAAAGGATATTAATTCTAGAGTTGAGTACTGATTGATAGAGATTCTTGGTAGGTGAGTAAGGTGGTGTTGGGAATTGAGCAATAGATGAGGCAATGATGATGATGGTAGGATATGCAAATTTGAAGATGAACTTATTCACCTTGACAACTTGTATTTAGTTCATTAAATTTCTTCCTGAACTGCATCCATGTTCTTGGAGCAACCTCAACCTCTACTGTAACTTGTTCCCACTGCGTCCTGAGCATCTGTCTGGATGGCCCATTGCTGACCTGTCGATATAGGACATCTCTCCTTCCTTCCACGTCTTGCACCCAGCCCTCCAGTGCAGGGTATAATGGCCATGTAGTAGGAAGTTTAGTTTAGTTTAGAGATACAGCACTGAAACAGGCCCTTCGGCCCACCGAGTCTGTGCCGACCATCAACCACCCATTTATACTAATCCTACACTAATCCCAGATTCCTACTACATCCCCACCTGTCCCTCTATTTCCCTACCACCTACCTATACTAGGGGCAATTTTATAATGGCCAATTAACCTATCAACCTGCAAGTCTTTGGCATGTGGGAGGAAACCGGAGCACCCGGAGGAAACCCACGCAGACACAGGGAGAACTTGCAAACTCCACACAGGCAGTACCCAGAATCGAACCCGGGTCCCTGGAGCTGTGAGGCTGCGGTGCTAACCACTGCGCCGCCCCAATGTGGGTGGTTTCCATTTGTTGACTGCAGCAAATGTTTGTTACTTTGGTTTTAATCCCTTGTGTTTTATTTGTCAAATAAACAAACAGCGACAGATTTTCTTGTAGGTATAAAACAGGGGATTACCTATTTATTGAGTGATATTCATTCCTGAAATTGTCGCAACTGCACCCATACACGCACGCACATTCACTCACACGCACTTGCGCATACACACAAGAAAAGATAGAGAGGAAAAGGGTAAGTGGTTTGAAGTGAGGTAGGTGTTCAGGGTTCATGGTAAACCTGTTGAATCTTCTCGGAAATCAATTTATCTTTCAAAGTTGCAGGCCTGGGTTGCTTGTAGATTTTTCTGGCGGTTGACACTTCAGTCTGAAGGTGGTGATCACTCTCTTCTCTGCTGTAACAAGTTGAAGTGTAGAATTCACAGCAGGGCTCCTTCTTTGGCTTTTGCTGGATCTCTCAGCTCTCGGCTGAACAAGCTTTTGTGATGTTCTGATTCTCTCCCTCCCTCTCTAGACAGCTACTTTTTAAGGTAAAGGTTTCTCGCATGATGCCTCCGTTGGGAGACGAGGAGCTCCTTCCTTGTGGTAATCAAAATGGACCAGGATATAGCTACTTCATACCTTTTTTGTTCAATTGAAAAATATCTCGATGGATTCAGGATGGGTGTCAGTAACACCTCTTAGCTTGGAATGTATCCTTTTGCCCTTAACAGACAATAAGACAGTTTGAATATACAGGGCCAGGTTGTTTGACATTTGGTGGCTATTTGTAGCATATTATCCACTTTCTTTTGAAAAAAAGTCAATTTTTTATAACTCTTCAGTTTGTGTTCTGTATTTTCAATTGCTGTGCTTCACATGAGCATGACAAGTGTTTGAAAACCTTTTGTGTATGCTCTGTTATATGTTCAGCCAATCTTCAAAATATGCACACATTCAGTTTTCAAATGACTTCCACCAATTCTTGCAGCAAAACTGCACCTCACCTTGAAGAACAGGATAGGAACATGAGTAGGCCATTCAGCCCAGGGTTGTCCAACTTTTCATGTGGGGGTGGGGGCCACATTACAATTTTTGTCCTACATGGGGAGGCTGCTGAGAAAATTTCAACAACAAGTGTGCATTTTTGTGAAGAAACTTTAAATGAGAAGACTAATTTATTGACTTACGCTCTCATCACTATGTTGAACACTGATTTAGTGAGATATCTGGCATTGTTTTTGCTTGCATTAGTAGTCAATCTTTGCCTGCAGACTTGATGTAGCAATGCGGTGTATTCCGGATAGATTTCCATCTGTCAGGAGTGATCATGATCTCATTATCTTCCTTCGGTGTGTCTACCTCTCTCCTTCCCTCCCCCGCACCTCTCTCCTTCCCTCCCCGACACCTCTTTCCTTCCCTTCCCCCAGCTCCCTGGGCTGGTACTTGATTGAATTTATGGAGATAGGCACTGTTTTCTGACAGGCACATGGTGAGGCTAACTGCTGGCACTATGTAGTCACCAGCATTTATTAGGGCCCATGGAGGGGACAGGAGGCTCCATCTGTTATTTGACAATGTCTTTCCTCCCCCAGTGTTGGTGATTGCTTCGTGGAGTTGGAAGGAGCGGGAATTCTCCTCCTGGCTCCACAAATACGTTGTGAGCAGCTGTTGGCGCCCTCCTGCCCGAGGTCTCTGCTGGTATCCTGGCCAGACAACATTCCTGAAGCTGCAGAGTACCGAGCTGCACCGGGATTCCTGTCTAGTGTTCATAGCTCGCCTGCCAAAATCACTTGAGATGGGCCTTGAAAATTCCAGAGTCTCTTTAGTGCAGGACTTGGTTGTGTAGTCTGCATGGTGTGAGGGGGGGGTGGGGGGCTGTGGGTGGTGGTGGAGGCGAGGGGGGGAAACGGTCAGGGCGCACCACTAATCGGCCTCCCTAAAATCAGTAACAACCCTAGTGGCAGTGATTTTCGTTATTAAAATGCCGGATGAAACCGCTGGAAATTAAGGTCTGGCAGATCTCTAACACACATATTCTCTCCGCCACATTACCCCTCAGTTATTAGGTAGGAATTTTAACTCTTCGTGATTGTGTAGAATGCCTGATTCTCTCTCTCTCTGTGCTCCCTCAGCACTGCTCCACTCCACACCTCTGGCTGTTTGCTGCCCGCTTCCTGCTCTCTCCTTGGTATCTCTCTCTCTCTCTCTCTCTCTCTCTCCCCCACTCTGCCCTGCAGCAGCTCACTCCCCGATCCATGCAAAAACAGCAGGGTTAGCCGATCCCAGTGCGCCTGCGCTGTGAATCACCAATCAGTGTTCACCCCGCCTGGGCAGCCCGCTGTCAGTCACAGGAACGGTGGGCTGGATTGAAACCTTAGGCGGATCGGACTCTGGCCTGTGGGCCGCATGTCGGATAACCCTGATTTTGTCCCTCGAGCCTATTCCGCCATTCAGTGAGATCATGGTTAATCTTGGACATTATGCCATATACCTGCCTTTGCTCCATATCCCTTAATACCTTTGGTTAACGAACATCTATTAAGCTTGGTTTTAAAATTAAGAATTGATCTTGTATCAATTGCCACTGCAGAAGAGAGTTCCAAACGTCGACCAACTTTTGCATGTAGAAGTATTTTTTTTAAATTTCGCTGCTGAATGGTCTGCTTCTCCTTTCTTGATTATGCCCCCTAGTCTGAGATTCCCCAACCAGCAGAAATAGTTTCTCTCTATATCAACTCTATCTGCTCCCCTTATTATTTTTAAAACTTCAATTAAATCACCCCTAAACCTTCTAAATTCCAAGGAATACAACCCTAGTTTGTGCATTCTGTCCTTGTAAGTTAAACCTTGGAGTCCAGGTATCATTGTGGTAAATCTGTGCTGCAGTCCCTTCAAGGCCAATATATCCTTCTGAAGGTGTGCCTAGAACTGCATGCAACACTTTAGGTGTGGTTTAACCAGGGATGTGTATAGCTGAAGCATGACTTCTACACCCTTGTATTCTATCCCTCTAGATATAAAGGCAAGCATTCCATTAGCCTTTTTGATTATTTTCTGTACCTGTTCATGATATTTAATCTATGTCCATGGACCCCCAAGTAACTTTGGACCCTCCACTGTTTGTTTCTAGCTTTTCACCATTTAGAAAGTACTCTGTTCTATCCTTTTTGGGTTCAAAGTGGATGACCTCACATTTGACTACATTGAAATCCATTTGCCACAGCTTCTCCCGTTCTCTTAACCTATCAATATTTCTTTGTAACGTTATGCTTCCATCCACAATGCTTACAATGCCACATCTTTGTGTCATCCGCAAATTTGGATATGCGGCTTCCTATCCCATCATCTAGGTTGTTAATAAATACGGTGAATAGTTGAGGCCCCAACACAGATCCTTGCGGGACACTACTAGTCATATTCTGCCAATTTAGAGTACCTGCCCATTATCCCTACTTTCTGTCTCCTTCCGCTCAGCCAATTTCATAACCAGATCAATTATATGAGGTTCAACTTCAGCTAACAGTGTCTTGTGAGGGACTTAATCAAATTCTTTCTGGAAGTCCACATAAATACAAAGTGTTCAGAAAAGAAAGGAAAGGAAAAAGTGATGGGTGGCATTAATGATTAGGGAGGACGTTGCAGTGTTAGAAAAAGAGGATGCCCTTGAGGGGGCAAAGACAGAATCCATTTGGTTCGAGCTGAGATACAAAAAAGGGGATGATCATGCTACTGGGGGTATTCTATAGGCCTCCAAATAATGAGAGAGATAGAGAAACAAAGCTGCAGGGAAATCACAGATGTGCAATAACTATAGAGTGGTAATATTGGGGGACTTGTATTAACCAAAAATCGATTGGGATAATATCAGAGTAAAGGGAAAGGAGGGGAAGGAATTTTTGAAATGTGTTCAGGAGAACTTCCTTGATCAGTATGTTCTCAGTCTAACTGGGAAGAAGGCATTGCTCAATCTGGTGCTGGGGAATGAGGTGGGTCAACTCGTCCAAGTGTCTGTGGGGGCGCACTTGGGTAAGAGTGATTATTTTATCATAAGGTTTAGATCAACAATGGAGAAGGGCAAGGAACCAACCCAAGGTAAACTTCTAAATTGGAAGATGACTAACTTGAGTGCAATAAGAGGGGATCTAGCCAGGGTGAAATGGAACCAAAGATTAATGGAACAATGGGTTATATTTAAGGAGGAGATGTTTCAGGTACAGGATAGGTACATTCCAACAAGGCCAAAAGGTAAAGGAACCAAAGCCAGGGCTCCTTGGATGACGAAGGAGATGGAGAATATGATGAAACAAAAAAGAGGGTGTATAATGCATGTCAGGCGAATTCTTCAAGCGAGAACCAGGCCAAATACAGTAAGTTGAGAGGGAAAGTGAAGAGAAAAATACAACTGGCCAAGAGAATTTGAGAATACAATGTCAGTTAACATAAAAGGGAACCCAGAAATCTTCCACTGGCATGTAAATAGTAAGCAGGTAATAAGAGGTGAGGTGAGGCCTATTAAGGACAAAGAGGGTGATATACGTTTAGAGGCGAAGGGCAAGGCTAGAATATTTAATAAATACTTTGTATCAGTGTTTACTAAGGAAGAGGATGCTGACAAAATATTGGTGGAAGTGGAGATGGTAGAGGTAATGGATGAGGTTAAAATTAATAGGCAGGATGTACTGGTTAGGCTGGCTTTGCTTAGAGTGGATAAGTCATCTGGTCCGATAGCTTGCATCCCAGGTTGCGAAGGGAAATGGGGGTGGAGATAGCAGAAGGGCTTGCCATAATCTTCCAATCTTCCCTAGATACGGGTGAGGTGCCAGAGGGTTGGAGAGTGACAATTGTGACGCTCTTATTCAAGAAAGGGTGTAAAGACATTCCTAGTTGTCATGCTTGTATGTGTGGCTTGAGTATTAGAGAATATATGGTACTTGGAAGGGAAATTGAAAGTAGCTTTGTGCTTTCGGGAAAACACCTAACCTGGGGGTTATTGTAAGGTCAGATAAACTATGCTGCAACAGTGAACAGAACTCTACAGAAGTCTTCAATAAAACACACATTAGATCTTTGTTCAGGTTAAAGCTGTGATTTCTAGTGTGATTCTTCAGCCTGAGATGAGACAATAGTAACTACAGGCCAGTCATTTTAACATCTGTGGTGGGTAAGGTTTTAGAAACAATTATCAGGGGAAAAAATCAACAGGCACTTGGAGAGGTTTGAGTTAATGAGGGAGAACCAGCATGGATTTGTTAAAGGCAGATCATGCTTGACTAATCTAATGATTTTGTTGCTGAAGTATCAGAAAAGGGGAAGCAATGAAGGGAAAGTAATGGATGATGTCGCTATGGATTTTAAGAGAACCTTTGACAGTGTACCACATAAAAGGCTGGTTAACAAAATTAAGGCTCGAATAGGAGGATCAATGTCAGCTTGGATAAAAAAATTAGATTAAGGACAGAAAACAGCGAGTTGTGGTAAATGGTTGTTTTTCAGACTGGAGGATGGTAGACCATGGTGTTCCCAAAGGTTCAGTGCTAGGACCACTGCTTTTTTGATATATATAAATGACTTGGATATTGGAACAGAGTAAAATTTCAAAATTTGTTGATACTAAACTTGGAGGTGTGGCAGACAGTGAGGATGATACCAGTTGACTGCAACAGGACATCAAGAAGCTAGCAGAATGGGCAGAAAAGTGGCATATGGAATTTAATACTGACAAACATGGGAAGATGCATTTTGGCAGAAGGGATAGGGTGAGGCAATATAGACTTAATGGCATAGTTCTAAAGAGTGTGCAGGAACTGGTTACCTAGGGATGCATGTGTAGCGATCTTTGAAGGTGGCAGGACATATTGAGAGAGTGGTTAGCAAAGCATATGGGATCTTGGGCTTCATAAATAGAGGTATTGAGTACAAAAGCAGCGAAATTATGCGTAATCTCTATGAAGCTTTGGTTAGGCCACAACTAGAGTATTGTGTCCAGTTCTGCTCACCAAACTTTAGGAAGGATGTGAGGATCCTTGAGAGGGTGCAGAGGAGATTTACCAGAATAGTTTCAGAGAAGAAGGATTTTTGCGACGAGATTAGGTTGGAGAAGCTGGGGTTTTTCTCCGTGGAGCAAAGGAGATTGAGGGGAGATTTAATAGTTGTGTACAAGGTTATGACAGGTTTAGGTAAGGTAGACAAAGAAAAGCTGTTCCGATTAGTTGATGGTGTAAGGTATTGGGCAAGAGATGCAGGGGGGATGTGAGCAAGAACTTTTTTATGCAGCAAGTGGTAATGACTTGCAACTCGCAGCCTACAAGGGTGATGCAAGAGGATACTGTGAATGATTTCAAAAGGAAATTGAATGGGCATTTGCGGAAATAAACTTGAAGGGCTGTAGGGATAGAGCAGGGGAATGGGGCTGATTGGATGGCTCTACAGAGAGCCAGTATGGACTTAGCAAGTTTGCAGACGACACTAAGATTGGTGGAGTAGCAGATAGTGAAGGGGACTGTCAGAGAATACAGCAGAATATAGATAGATTGGAGAGTTGGGCAGAGAAATGGCAGATGGAGTTCAATCCGGGCAAATGTGAGGTGATGCATTTTGGAAGATCCAACTCAAGAGTGAACTACACAATAAATGGAAAAGTCCTGGGGAAAATTGATGTGCAGAGAGATTTGGGTGTTCAGGTCCATTGTTCCCTGAAGGTGGCAACGCAGGTCAATAGAGTGGTCAAGAAGGCATACGGCATTCTTTCCTTCATCGGACGGGGTATTGAGTACAAGAGTTGGCAGGTCATGTTACAGTTGTATAGGACTTTGGTTCGGCCACATTTGGAATACTGCGTGCAGTTCTGGTCGCCACATTACCAAAAGGATGTGGATGCTTTGGAGAGGGTGCAGAGGAGGTTCACCAGGATGTTGCCTGGTATGGAGGGCGCTAGCTATGAAGAGAGGTTGAGTAGATTAGGATTATTTTCATTAGCAAGACGGAGGTTGAGGGGGGACCTGATTGAGGTGTACAAAATCATGAGAGGTATAGACAGGGTGGATAGCAAGAAGCTTTTTCCCAGAGTGGGGGATTCAATTACAAGGGGTCACGAGTTCAAAGTGAAAGGGGAAAAGTTTAGGGGGGATATGCGTGGAAAGTTATTTACGCAGAGGGTGGTGGGTGCCTGGAACGTGTTGCCAGCGGAGGTGATAGACGCGGGCACGATAGCGTCTTTTAAGATGTATCTAGACAGATACATGAATGGGCAGGAAGCAAAGAGATACAGACCCTTAGAAAATAGGCGACAGGTTTAGATAGAGGATCTGGATCGGCGCAGGCTTGGAGGGCCGAAGGGCCTGTTCCTGTGCTGTAATTTTCTTTGTTCTTTGTTCTTGATATGCCAAATGGTCATCTTCTGTGCCATAATGACCCTATGATTATAAATCGCATTCACAGACATTCCCCTGTCCATTACCTTAGTTAGTTCTTCAAAATATTCAATCAGGTTCATCAAACATGACCTACCCATTACAAATCCATGTTGACTCTCTCTGGTTAGCTGTAAATTTTCTGTGTGTTCAGCAACTCTATCTTTTATTATAGACCCTAGTAATTTACCATCAACAGATGTTAGGCTAACTAGTCTATAATTTCCTGGTTTCCTTTTGTCATCGTTCTTAAATAGCTGAGTGACATGCCAATTTTCCAATCTAAAGGAATAGTTCCCGAATTGAGAGAACTTTGGAAGATTATAGTTTGGGTATCTGCAATGTTCTCACCTACTTCCTTTGAAATGCTGGGATGGAAACCATCTTGCCCTGGGGATTTGTCACTCTTTCCTTTGTGCCATTATTTTCTTTACTATTCTTATTTTGCTTACATTCATTTTGGTGAGTTCCTAACCCTGATTCAGTATTAGTTCCCTTGGGATGCGTCTGGCATGCTGACCTCTTCCCCTGTTGTAAATACTGATGCAAAGTAATTATTCAGCATAATAGCATAAGAAATAGGAGCAGGAGTAAGGCCATTCAGCCCCTCCAGCCTGCTCCACCATTCAATAAGACCATGTCTGATCTGATTGTGGCCTTAACTCCACTTTCTTGCTTGTACATCAAAAATCTGTCCAATTCAGCCTTGAATAGATTCAATGATCCAGCCTCCACTGCTCTCTGAGGAAGAGAATTCCAAAGATTTACAACCCTCTGAAAGAAACAAATTCTCTTCATTCCCATCTTAAATGGAAGATCCTTTATTTTTAAATCTGTGCCCCCTAATTCGAGATTCCCCCACGGGGGCAACATCCTCTCAGAATCTATCCTATCAAGCCCCCTCAATCTTGTATGTTTCAATAAGATCACCTCTCAAACTTCTAAACTCCAATGAGTATAGACCCAACCTGCTCAGCCTTTCCTCATAGGAAAACTCCTTCATCCAAGGATCAGCCTAGTGAGCCTATTCTGAACTGTTTCCAATGTAAGTATATCCCTCCTTAAATAAGGAGACCAAAATTGTACACAGTACTCTAGATGTGGTCTCACCAATGCGCTGTACAGTTGAAGCGAGACTTCCCTGCTTTTATACTTCATCCCCCTTGGAATAAAGGTCAATATTCCATTTGCCTTCCTTTTCTTTACTTGCTGTACCTGCATGCTAACTTTTTGTGATTCATGTACAACGACACCCAGATCCATCTGTATCACAGCATTCTGCAGTCTCCCTCCATTTAAATAATATTTTGCTTTTCTATTCTTCCTATCAAAGTGGACAACCTCACATTTTCACATATTATAAACCATCTGCCCACTCACCTAACCTATCTATATCCCTTTGCGCTCTCTGTGCCCTCCTCACAACTTGCTTTCCTACCTACCTTTGTAATTTTCATTGACAATATCACTGTTATCAGTTTTTAAGGGTCCCACATTGCTCCTAACCCCACTTTCTTCTTTTTCCTAATGTAATTGTAAGAATGTTTTGTATTGATTTTGATATCCCTTGCAAGTTTCTTTTCATGCTTTCTTTTTGTAGCTCTTACTATCTACTTTGTCGCCCTTTGCTGTTCTTTGTATCTTTCCCATTCAAAAGGATTTGTGCTATTTTCTGCATTTTTGTATCCTTTCTCTTTTTAGTTTTATGTTGTCTCTTACCTCTTTAGTTATCTATAGCCGTCTTTTTTGGCAGGTAGAGCTCTTGCCTCTTAGGGGTATAAATTGGTTCTGTATCATGTTGCATCTTTTTTTTGATCACCTCCCACTGATCATCTGTCATTTTACCCACTAACAGATTTGCCCAGTTTACTGTGGACATGCTCTGTCTCATCCCATTGAACTAAATCTTACTTAAGTCTAGAATCTTCTCAATTATTTCATGTGTTTCCCTTTTGTTGAACTCGATCATATTATGATCGCTACTAGATAAATAGCTTGCACTCTTTGGCTGTTAACTAAATCTGGCTGATTACTCATTATTAAATATAACATGGCATGCTCCCTTGTTGCTTCTGGGACATATTTCTGCAGAAAAAAAGACACACACAAGAAATTCAATACCCAATCCCAATTGGCTTATCCCAATCTATATGAAAGTTAAAATCCTCCATTAAAACCACTCTGTCTTTACTACATGCTTATCTGATCTCTGCATTTATACAATCCACCACTTTACAGCTGCTACTAAGGGGCATATACACAACACCCACAACAGTCTTAAATCCTTTTCAATTTCTTAATTGTATCCAAAAGTCTCCACTGCCTGCTTACCTCCATTATGTCCTCTCTTCATTGAACTGATTTTAT
Organism: Heterodontus francisci; assembly: GCF_036365525.1. Lineage (NCBI taxonomy): Eukaryota > Metazoa > Chordata > Chondrichthyes > Heterodontiformes > Heterodontidae > Heterodontus > Heterodontus francisci. Next base: position 53,623,325 of record NC_090388.1, on the reverse strand, counting down.
CCTTTGTCATGCAGGCCCCCACCTGACAAGAATGAGGCACATTAATTTTGCCACATGGACACTAAATTTCAAATGGTTGCTTGGAAGAAGAGAAGGCCTGTTAGAAGGAATTGCCAGGCCCTGGCCGGAAATACGTTTTTGCATATTAGCAGACAGTGTTGGAACAAAGGAGCTATCCCCTGCTCCCATACAATACACAGAAAAGACCTGGTCAAACCAGTCAGTCACGTGACCACCCTGCTGGCCAACTTGGAGAGTTTTAAATTGGAGAGGCCGTGTTTGAACTGGGAGAAAGCTCTTGGCTCCTGGATTGAAAAGAGCCTCTCCTGTCGGCTCCCATCTCTTTCTCACCAGCTTCGGAATCCATTGACGACACATGAACCCCAAGAGAGAAAACTCTCCTACCGTGAACAAGGTTTATGACGACTACTGGGCCCCAACGAAAAGATCTACCTACAAGCAAGGACTATACAGTGAGCTCGAAGACACGTAACAAAAACTCTTCAGATATTGCCTCAAACTTTTCCACTTTATATCTTCTCTTTTCTGTCCCTATCTGCATGTTTGTATCGTGTTTGCATGCTAGCTTGGGCGCGTCATGTATCCATAGGCGTTAACCGAATTAGAGTTTTAAGTTTAAGTTTTCATAAATTTCAATCTTCTTTAAACCTAAGAAAACCTGTGTGTGCACACTGGTTTCTTTGCCTTATAATTGGAAAGCAGTGAACAAGGATTCACCAAGGGGGAGCTAAAAACACAGCATGTTAAAAAATAAAACCCTTTTACAATAAGACCAGGTGAAGGCTGAGAGGGACCCCTAGACACCTTTCTCAACGGGCTGTAACAGAAACTTGGATGCTAGCGTCCAGGATTTTACCCACAGACAAATGAGAGAAATTGGAAGTGGGAAGCCATATCGGTCCCAATCAAAAAAGAGCAAGATTAATGTAGGTTTTCTTGTGTTGTGTGTGATTGAATACTAACCTGTCTGCAACTGAAGCTAGTAGCTCTCCAAGCCAGGGTGAAGTAACTTGGGATAAGTTAAAAGTACTGTCTATGGAGGAGTTGAGGAAAATGGCTGAGCATTATGGGATCACTGTACGTGGCAAAGCTAGGAAGTCTGAACTCCCAAGGCTAGTGGCCAATCATTTTTCCCTTGAATCTGAAGAAACCGAAACGGGGTTAGAAGCAGAATCCGACATGGTATTGTTAGCAAAGATACAACTGGAACAAAGGAAACTTGAATTTGAGGAAAGAGAGAGGGAGAAAGAAAGAGCCTTCCAGAAGGAATATGAAGAAAATGAAAGATAAGAGAAGGAACGAGAAAGAGAGAAAGAATATTCCAGAAAGAATGTGAAGAAAGAGTTGAAGCGGCTTGAGTTAACCAGGGGGTGATAGAGTAAACCCAGTGAAAGCATGGCCATTATAGAGGAGCATAATTCAGGGCTGGGTACAAAATTGCTATACTCGCTCAACTGATTACAAAATTCAATGAGGAAGATATGGAGGCATTTTTTGTGTCTTTTGAGAAACTGGCAAGGTAGCTAAAATGGCCAGCTGAGAACTGGTCACTTTTACTGAAAAGCAAGCTAACTGGAAAAGCCAGTAAAAGGTTTATTCCCTGTTGCCAGATGAGAGTTAATCAAATTATGAACTGACCAAAAATGCTATCCTCTGGGCATATGAATTAGTACCCAAAGCCTATCGCCAAAAGTTTAGAACCCTCAAATAGGAAGCTAATCAAACTTATCTGGAGTTTGAAAGTTTGACCAGTGGCTGAGGGCTTTTAAAGTACAGCTCAGCTATGAGAATCTCAGAGAAGTAGTTCTGTTAGAGGAATTTAAACACACTCTCCCATTCTCAATAAAGACCCAGGTAGAGGAGCAGTGGGTGCAAAGAGCCCGAAAAGTAGCCGTTCTGGCCGATGAGTTTACTTAATTTATAAGTCTGTTTTCCAGGGGAGAACCTTTCCTAATCACCCCCACAAATCCGAAAAGCACAAAGGATGGAAAGGTGATAGGAGCCCAGGCAGTCCTGGGAGAGAAAGGAAAGCAGGAGACACAGGGGATTCTCCTCCAGCCAAAAAGGAAGGTGCTGTGAGCAAGAGTGAGACCCAGAGACCTGTGTGCTTCCATTGTAATAAAGCGGGGCATTTAAAAGCTGTCTGCTGGAAACCAAAGGGAAAACCGGTAGGGTTAATCAGGGCATACCTGCTCTGTAAAGATGGGACCCTGATGGAAAGCACAGCAGAACAAGCTGCTGCTTTAACTGCAGTAAGAGCCAGCAAGCTTACTACGGCCAGTGCAGGAAAATCTAATAGGATTCCTGAAGGCTATCAGGATTTTGTGTTTGAAGGGAAAGTAACCTCATACCCCTCGAGTGGGCCAAGCAAATCCATAGTGATTCTCAGGGACATGGGGCCCATTAGATCCCTTTTACTGGGAGAAGGCCTGACCTTTCCCCCAGAGAGTGCAGTGAACACCAAAATAGTGGTGAATGGTATTTGAAGGCAGTGTATACCTGTATATGTAGACCAGGTGCACCTGGAGTGCAAACTAGTTTTGGGACCGATGACCATAGGGATTGTCCCTAGTTTGCCTGTGGATCGGTTGACCTGTACCTTGGTAATGATCTAGCCAGGGTGAAGGTGGTAGCCCCGCAGTAGGGAAAGAAAGACCACAGGAGGTTAGAGAGACAGGGCCATGGCAGGATACACACCCCTGCAGTTTCCCTGAATGTGTAGTGGATCAGGCCATGATCAAACCAGCTCCCCCAGTGGAGACTACATTGGCACTGCAGGCAGATGACCATGAGGTGTGCCTGTCCGAGACTTTCTTTGGGAAGTTAGAAGACCCAGGCAATTAATTAAATGGATTTTCCCGAGCTGAGGCTCAGCGAGCTGACCCAGTATTGCGAGAGTTAGCACAGGCTGCCCAGTCTGAGGGTGAAGCAGAGGGAGTCCCTGATTGCTACGATTTAAAGAATGAGGTACTGATGAAGAAATGGAGTTCTCCTCACAGACCTGAGAGCAAGGAGTGGACAGTAGTTCACCAGTTAATGGTGCCACAGAGACCTCCGCTGAGAACAAAAAGGGACAGGCAGGCACACGGCTGGCAAAAGTTTAGAAAGAGAAGGGGGAGAAAGTGACCAAGAGGGCAGGTTAAAGGAAGTCCGGGAGGAATCCCGGATGAAAACCCCTACTGTCTGGTCAGCCAACCCCAAAAAATTTGAAAAGGGAGACCCCACCTCCTCCTACGTAAATGCAGACTTTAGAAACACCACACCAGAATTGCTAACAGCATTTACAGGAACCTGCAAAGACAAAGAGAGACCTCTAGGGGGCACAGAAACAGTGAGAGTGATGCCTCACCTAGTCAAAGTGCCACAGGAGGGTGGAGTCGAGTCTGCACAAATACCTACAGGCAGGGGAGATTAACAAAGAACCCTCCCCCATAGTCAGAGAAGAAGGGAACCACCCATCCCCTGAAGTCAAAAGCCTTTGCATGACGCAGCAAAGCACTGAAAGAGTTCAGGATAAACCGCCCACCAGTAACACTCCTTTAAAAAAAAAATGTACCTCTGAAGGAACAAAGGCCCTAGGCAGTCATGGAAAGGGGCAAACTGAAGAAAAGCTTCCCAAAGAACCACATGGTTACTGGGATGCCAAAAAGGGGAAATTAAAGCAACACTGGCACCCAGAAAAGACAGTTTTAATAAGTTTTAGGATTTATGAATGAAAGCAAAATACTGCAGATGCTGAAAATCTGAAATAAAAACAAGAAATGCTGGAAATACTGAGCAGGTCTGGCAGCATCTGTGGCGAGAGAAGCAGAGTTAACGTTTCAGGTCAGTTCTGATGAAGGGTCACTGACCTGAAACGTTAACTCTGTTTCTCTCTCCACAGATGCTGCCAGACCTGCTGAGTATTTCCAGCACTTCTTGTTTGTGGGAGAGAAATGCATGGTTTTCTGTATCATTTATATATTTCTCTCAACCCTTTTAATGAATTGCGCCTTTTTTTCAAATCTTATTTCATTCCCCTGGATGTGGAGGTGTCATGCAGGCCCCCACCTGCCAAGAATGAGGCACATTAATTTTGTCACATGGACACTAAATTTTACATTGTTGCTGGGAAGAGGAGAAGGCCTGTTAGAAGGAATTGCCAGACCCATGGTCAGAAAGACATTTTTGCATATTAGCAGACAGTGTTGGAACAAAGCAGCTATCCTCTGCTCCCATAAAATACACAGAAAAGACCTGGTCAAACCAGTCGGTCATGACCACCCTGCTGGTCAACTTGGGGAGTTTTAGATTGTAGAGACAGTGTTTGAACTGGGAGAAAGCTCTTGGCTCCTGGATTGAAAAGAGCCATTCCTGTCAGCTCCCATCTCTTTCTCACCAGCTTCGGAATCCATTGACGATACATGAACCCCAAGAGAGAAAAGTCTCCTACAATGAACAAGGTTTAAGAAGAATATTGAGCCCCAACGAAACAAGATCTACCTACAAGCAAGGACTATACATTGAGCTCGAAGCCATGTAACACAAAACTCTTCAGATATTGCCTCAAACTTTTCCAGTTTATTTCTTCTCTTTTCTGTCCCTATCGGCATGTGTGTATCGCGTATACATGCTAGCGTGGGCGTGTCGTGTATCCGTAGGCGTTAACCGAATTAGAGTTTTAAGTTTTAATGAATTTCAATCTTCTTTAAACCTAAGAAAACCTGTGTGCGTGCACTGGTTTCTTTGCCTTATAATTAGAAAGCGGTGAACAAGGATTCACCAAGGGGGAGATAAAAACACTGTTTTAAAAAAAAACCCTGTTACAGTAAGACCAGGTGAAGGCTGCGAGGGACCCCTAAAATTCTTACTCACCTGGTCATAACACCTTAATCATTAAAGCTACTCCTTCTCTCTACTGTTTTCTCTATCTTTCCTGTAGACCTTATAACCTGGTATATTCCCAGACCATCTTGCAGCCATGTCTCAGTAATGTCCAGCATGTCCTACCCTTCAAGTTGAATTTGCACCTGCAATTCATTCAATTTGTTGCTTATACTCCATGCTTTTGTGTAACTTATGCTAATTTGGGCCACACACCCTAACACCTGCTTCTGCTTTAATGTTTTACTCAGACATTTCTTATTTCTCTCAATTGGTTTAAATACTTTACATCTTTTAGTTTACCTTTGACTTGAAGTGCCTGAAGCACAATTTCTGTGATAGTCGACTCTCTTCCCTTTCGTTTGTTTTTGAATTATTATTTGTGCTACCTTTTCCACCTGAGACCTCCCTCCTCCCACTTACTCAATTCCATTTCTCATGACTGCCTTATTTATCCTTTCCGCTAGGACTCTGGTCTCAGCCCAATTCAGGTTGAGCCCATCTTAATGGAACAATTTCTTCCTGTCCCAGTAGTGGTGCTAGTGTCCCAAGAAATGGAACCCTCTTTCCCATACCAGTCCTTCAGCCACACATTCATCTCCCTAATTTGCTTATCTCCATGCCAATTTGCACGTGGCTCGGGTAATAATCCAGAGTTTATAACCCTTGAGGTCCTGTTCTTTAATTTATCTCCTTGCTCCTGGTACTCTCCAACCACAACTCCTTAGGTTGTTGGCCCCCCCAAAGTGGATAACACGGCTGGATCTTCCCCCTCCCTCTCCAATATTCTTTTAAGTGGGTTTGAGATGGCTATCACCCTGGCACTAGGAAGGCAACATAACCGGTGGGACACTCGATCCTGCTTACAGAGAATACTATCTGTCCCCCTAATTATTGAATCCCCTACAACTACCACATCACCCTTCCCATCTTCCTCCTCGTCCTCCCCCCACCCCCCCCCCCCCCTCCCAAACGTTGCGCAGTCTCTCATTCCAAGATGCCATGGTCCACATTTTGGCTGTCCTTCCAACAGTTTTTATCCTTATCTTCACAGGTAGCAAGTATATTGTACCTGTTGTTATAAGCGACCGCTCAAGTCAAAGCCCCCAATCAATATATACGATTCTGATTGTGGTGGGAGAAATGCACTGTTGAATCAATCCCGTCCCTCCACAGATCGCCTAACATATCATTTTAAACTTTCCAAATTAAAGAAAGACCCAGCCAAATTGTACCATCTATTAACCCCCGAATGAGGCTAACCAAACCAGGTGTCTTTAGATCAACAAATTAACTGTTTAATTAGAAAAACTAAATTGTTAAACACTACTAAGATATAAACAACATTTAAAATAGAAAAAAATAGAGTTCTTGCATATTTACGCTCTTGCTGAAATGAAATCTTCCAATGTGGAATAGTCCAAGGCTGCTTGAAGTCCTCACAGATGTCCGATGGGGGGAAAAAAAGTTCTTCAACAGTAGAACAGTCCGTAATCTAGTTCAGCAGTTGAAATTGATGCTCTTCTTTTCCAGCCATGAATTTCAACAATTACAGTTCAGTAGTTAAATGAATTGGTTATTTTCTGTTTAAGAAATTAATCTGGCTTGACATCAGAATTCTGAGAGTATAATAAATAAGGTTTAAATAAACCGAGAGAGCGCTTTCATTTCCTTCAGTATATGCTAGTCCAGCTGTCTGTCTGTTTCTCTGAGTTAGAACAGTCTGTTTCCACTATAAGCCAGTTCAAAATTAAATTGTAACATTGTATCTCTCGATCTTTGGTCCTGAGTGGCTGTATTCTTTGACTCAGTCTCTGGAGCTTGTTGCCTTAAAGCAGTGCTGCTCCCTTTCCAGACTTAAAGGCACACTGCATTCTTCCCAAAAAAAAACTACGGGTTCATAACACTGTTGAATAAGATCAGTTTCTGCAGATCCTCATTCTTTATCTCATCTGAATTCCCCTTTGCGCACTATTGGTCACACCAACCCCATTCTGAACTTGTATCTGTCTACGAAGTGTGACCTGAAATCTGGAGTAAACTGTCAAGATCCGGATCCCTCTTCCCTGTGTGTCGGAGTGCTTCCAACTGACAGGACAGCTGAATGATTCTGATTGAGAGATTTGAGACTGAGACATTTAGTGCAGGTGTGTTCGCTTAAGACAGTCCCACAAACTCCATTGGTGACATTTTTGAAAAATGTTTAAACAGTATAGATCACATCAATAGAGGAGGAACATTAGGGAGCTAAATTGACATACACAAATTGAGCTAAAACATTCTGGAAAAATGATGGTATCAAATGAATGTAATTGACTTTGCACAGACTGTCAATCGGTATTACCTATGAAAAAGTTATAAGGATTTCTTGTTATAACAATAATATTCAAAAAAAATGGAGGGGAAAAGGTGTTTAAATTAATAACAATTCTTTTTCATAATTTGATTTGAAAAGGAGGTCCGAATGAAACTCCAACTTTGCGCATAGAGGATACACAAGTTTGGCTCATCAGTACAGAATTTCAATGAGATAATATACCTACAAATACATTTCAGGGTGCAGTTTCTGGTTCACTGTTGCACAATAGTGACAGTATAACTGTTGGAAGCTGTCTCACTACTTCAGCTCGACACGGCGTGCATTATAATTCCAGAGTAGTACAAAGATGAGTTTAAAATGTGCTCATTAAAAAGCTTTGGATTTTGTGGACATTTTATGAACTGAAGAAATGCTTATTTCAAATGTTATGGTTGTGGATGCTCCAATTGTGCTCTTCATTTGGTTAAAACTTATTAGTTGGGGTGGAGCTTTGTAGAAGTATTCTTAAACATGCGTAAACTCTTTTCTGGACCTGCCAGTCAGACTGTTAACCAACCATTATAAACAGAGTTCTGTTAACTACGAATCAAAAGTATAGCAACCAAGCTGAGATCGATAGCTATCAATATAACTGTAGCGTTCACGTGCAATTATTTAGCTTTCACTTCAAGGCCCAGATTTTGCTGTCAATGGCGGCGTTCGCCGCTGACCACAAAGAATTACGAGCTTACCTGGCAGGTTGGCTGCAGCGAGAACTTCCACTTGTCGCAGCATGGCCCAGCAACAAAACAATCTGCGAGCCGATCAGCGTTGCCGGCAAAACCGCGCCCCCTCAATAATGTCACAAACTGAAGACATGCCTCTTGAAGTCCGTCTTCAGCTCAAAGGCAAGTGATTGTTTTATTATGACTTTAAATATTTTTAAACACTTTTTAAAACTGTGATGAACTTTTAAATACTGAGGCAGAGGGAGAGACACAGGAAGGGTGACAGATACAGAGAGACAGAAAGGGCAACACAGGGACTGAGAGGAGAGACACTGTGACAGATAGAGAGATCTCAGCTCTGCAAAATCGAGACCTGAGTTTTTCTTTGGGGTTGGTGGAGGTGCGGCAAGAGAGGACTATCAATTCGGTGAAAGACGCCCTTTGGTCTGCCCGAAACTTGCTGGTCTTCCAGCACACAGAGTTGTCCACCACCGAATGTTGCAGACTGGCACATACCAAGGTCCAGGACTACGTGCTGAGCGACGCACTAAAGCTTGGGGCAGCCGCAGCAAAGGCTCAGTGGGGAAAGACCACAGTGTAAGGTCCCCCCCAAGCTGAACTGAGGAGCTGGATCCATGGGAAACCCCTCGAACTGTATCGGGAAAATTTTCATTTGCTGTAAAATGTAAAAATGTTAATGGCATGACAAATGAAATGGAAGGGTTGTGAGGCAACTCATGATTGTATTGAAGGAAACTGATCACCTTTGTACTGTTTGTATTTTTTGACTTGATGCTGTTTTAAACTGGGAATGTATTTTTTTACAGATTTTTATGAATAAAGTATATTTTGGAAATTTAAAAAAAAAAGAATTCCAAATGCTGTCGATATGAAAAATAAATTGAAGAAGCATATTTCCCAGAGTTTACAGAATAAAACTCTGATTCATTTTTACTAAGTTATTTTTTTAATCATTTTGCGAACTAGGAACTAATTATGTATCAAACTGGAAAAACTTAGTGAACTTATAAATATCCAAAATATGATTTACTGCAGAAAGAAGGCATTGTAACCATTGATATGAAGTGTCTATGTCATCAATCTACTCAGCCAGCTATTTGGTCCGTGCTTAGTCTCCATTCGGAAAGATTTTACAGCATGTGGGAGGACGTAAAAGACTTGCCTGAAGTGTGAGTCCTTCCATCTTCTTCTTACTGCTTGGTGCCGAGCAACAAGGAATGGGGCTGCCATTTTCAAGCTGTCTTTTAATTTCATCGATTTTTCAGGTTGCTCTCCTTTTTTTATATCCTAAATTTAAACTTAATAGCAAAGGCTTGTAAGTGCGAAGTGTTTGAGTATTGGGGGGGGGGGGGTACACATTTGGGATAACTTTTAGCAGGAAAACAATACTTCAATCTCCCTCAAATAAAAGCAAAATACTGCAGATGCTGGAAATCTGAAATAAAAACAAGAAATGCTGGAAATACTCAGCAGGTCTGGCAGTATCTGTGGAGAGAGAAGCAGAGTTAACGTTTCAGGTCAGTTCTGAAGAAGGGTCACTGACCTGAAACGTTAACTCTGCTTCTCTCTCCACAGATGCTGCCAGACCTGCTTAGTATTTCCGGCATTTCTTGTTTTTATTTCAATCTCCCTCATCCATTCGAAAGCGAGTGAAAATAGTTTTTTTCTGGTTTTAATTATATGATAAAATCCCATTCATCATAAAATGTCACCCAACATTACATAAATTAGAGCTCATCAAATTGTGGGGTATCAGTTGTTATGAAATTACTCCAACTGCTTAAGTAGTATGCAACATCACAGGAAGTGATGTCAGCCAACATGTGATATAGCAGTTGGAGTAATGTTAGTCTATTGTCAGCATGTGTATTACAGAGCTTGCTTATAAATCTGTTACTTTGCTTTAGAGAGCCTTTCATTCAGTTGTCTTAAGATTGTTTGGTACCTTATTGACTGGAAAGTTCAAGACCTCCTCCACAATTTCCTAAGCAGTGTATGGAGTTGTACTTTTTGGATCTTGCTGTCAGAGCTTGACAAGCAAGTGATCAAGTTAAAAAAAAAAAAATCACGATTAGTAACAAGGGCTCCATCACATCAACACCTCTGGACTGTCTGAAGCAGACCAGATGGACCTGACAAAACTTTGGACCATATTAGAAGACCTGCTGAAAGTCGTGGTTAGTCTTAGGATCCATCATCTGGATCTGCTGGCATACAGACAGCAGTCCGAAGAGACCATCGATCAATTTGTTAGCAGATGTCGTGAGAATGGAACAGTGTGATTTTTTTTTTGGGTGCAGTATTATCTGAAAGGATAATGGAATTAATAATTGCATCTACCCCGATAGAAGCATTGCAAAAAGACCTGCTGGATAAAGAAAAAGGATACGAAACTGAAAGTCTCCTGAGGAAAGGCAGGAAGTACAAAGCCATAGCTGCAAGCAGGCAGGGCATATGAGCGTTTGGAACAACAATAGGCGAGGTAACCAAGGCACCCTGTTGGAGCAAAGTGTATGGCAAATGTGGTCTGATGCACCAGCCAAGAAATTGTCCTGCATACATGGATACCTGCAAAGCATGTGGTAAAAAAGGAGCACTGGACAAGACTGTGCCGGAAGTCTGGCAATGGAGCCAGAGGCCACAACTCAAGAAGAAACAGACGCCGCCTAGTGGAAAAAACAGGAATGAATTCGCCAAACGCAAGTTCAACGCAAGCATGTCCATGAGATAGACAAGGACCCTTGTGACAAAGAAGGCACTGAAGGTGAACAAGCCTTCCACATGGTAACAGTTGCACACCAGATGGATGCAGTTACACTGCAGGAAGCATTCACTACAGTTCACTACAAGCACAAGCTGTGATTAAAGGTTGATACAGGGGCAAGTGCAAACATTCTGCCACTGAGAACACTAAAGAATATGTACCTGGCAAGATGGGAAGCCATGATGCAACCTATAAGAGCCAAACACACTGCATACAATGGTTCACCAATCAACTGCATAGGAGCACTAATTAGATTAGAGATACAGCACTGAAACAGGCCCTTTGGCCCACCGAGTCTGTGCCGAACATCAACCACCCATTTACACTAATCCTACACTAATCCCACATTCCCACCAAACATCCCCACCTGTCCCTATATTTCCCTACCACCTACCTACACTAGTGACAATTTATAATGGCCAATTTCCCTATCAACCTGCAAGTCTTTTGGCTTGTGGGAGGAAACCGGAGCACCCGGAGAAAACCCACGCAGACACAGGGAGAACTTGTAAACTCCACACAGGCAGTACCTGGAATCGAACCCGGGTCCCTGGAGCTGTGAGGCTGCGGTGCTAACCACTGCGCCACTGTGCCGCCCTCAATGTTGAAGTGCAGTTATGGAAATTCTGCATGGTCACCACAAGTCTTTTACGTTGTTGACCCCAATGGTCCAGCAGTAACAGGACCACCAGCATGTAGTGAACTCTGGATTGTGATAATCCACAAGATCAGCAGTGTGCCAAGGATACACAGTCAAGATAGGTGTGACCCCATTGAGTCCATTCATGAGTTACAACAAAGGTACCCAGACAGATTTGATACCATGGTCAGTTTCAAAGGCACCGCTGTTCTTCATTTAAGAAACTATGCAGTTCCTTTCATAGATTCACCATGGAAATGCAGTGTCCACATCAAGGGCAAGCTGAAAGCTGAGCTGGATACTATGGAAAGACAAGGAATTATCAGCATGTTCAGCAACACATGGATTGGTGCAGCTCTATCACAGCTGTGATCAAAAAAGATGGACACAATCAGAGTGTGTCTTTACCATAGAAGGTTAAACTGAGCATTAAAAAGATGTCCTCATAAAATCCCTACTTTGGAAGAGGTTTGCGCGAACCAAATTTTTCTCGAAGCTGGATGCAAAAAATGGATACTGGTCGGTCCATCTTTCTGAAGGTTCACAAGCGCAAACAACTTTTGGAGCTCCATTTGGAAGATATTGTTTTTTTGTGCTTACCGTTTGATTTGTCAGTAAGCTAAGATCTATTTCAACAGCACATGGATTGCGTCACTAATGAGATAGCAGTCATGGGAAGCACGAAAGATGAGCACGACAGGAATCTTCATATCTTAATGGAAACAGCCAGAAAAGAACGCCTTGTATTCAACAGCAAGAAGTGTGCTATTAACATAAGCCGCATCAACTTTTTTTGGCTCAATCTACTCTGATACAGACATAAGACCTGCAAGATAGAGGATATTCAGTCCATGTCAAGTCCGCAGGACAAGGAAGGGTTACAGAGATGTTTAGGTTTATTCAACTTTTTAGCTCCGTACATCTCACATTTATCTGAAAAGACATCATCACTATGTGAACTCTGGAAGGATATGCCATTCCTGTGGCATGAGGATCATCAGCATACATTCGACTTGCTGAAGAAGTCACTGCTGTCAGAAGCATGTTTGCAGTATTATGATCCAAAGAAAGAGACCACACTTAAGGTAGATGCTTCGCAAAAAGGTTTTGGAACATGCCTATTACAAGACGTAAAGCAATTGCTTTTGGTTCTAAGAGTTTGTCGCCCACAACGGCCAACTATTCGAATATAGAACGGGAAACACTAACGCTTGTATTCAGTATTACAAGGTTTCACATCTTTTTGGCAAATATTTCTAGTCAAGACATCACAAAAGGTTGGCAATGATTTGACAAAAGCCTTTCACCAGCGCGCCACCTCAACTATGAGGGTACGACTGTGAGGTTAGATATAAGCCTGGAAACCTAATGGTTACATCTAACACTCGAAGCAGATTACCCAATCCCAGGAAATGAGAAGACATACCACTAGATATCCAAGTAGATGAAATCCACGTAGAGTTGGAAGATATATGCCAGACGGACCTGATGCATTTTGGGCAGAGGAAACTTGAGAGCTGCAGGAAGAAACTTCCAAAGATCCTGTTCTAAAGGTATTGTGGGAGCTTATTATCAAGGGATGGCCTGACACGATATGAGGTTCCCACAGACCTCAGGGCTTTTTGGCCATATCGAGATGAGTTGGGAATATCCAGTGATATTTTTAAAGGAAGACGAGTGTTAATTCCAGAAACTCTGATATTCTTTCACAATTGCATCCAGATCACATGGGTATTGAGAGGTCCAGAAGACTTGCATGTGAGACAGTCTATTGGCCAGGAATCAACAGTGATATCGAGCGAGCTGTGGGATGTGTGATGCAAGCCAAAGTCATCAACGAAGACAACACAAAAAACCACTTCATCCTTATGATGATCCTTCACATTCTTGATCAAGGATAGCCACTGATCTGTTCTCTATCAAAGGCGGCAGTTATCTACTGATAACTGACTACTTCTCCAAGTTCCCCATCATCTGTCAATTGAGGGACACACCAAGCGTGTCAGTAGCAAACACTATGGGCACAATCTTTAGCTTATTCAGTTCCCTGGAGGAAGTAGTGTCAGATAATAGCCCACAATACACTGGCAAGCCATTTCAAGATGTGTGCGAAATGGGCTGTGAGTCATGCAACATCGTCACCTAGTTCAAACGACCTCACAGAAAGAATGATATGTACAGTCAAGTCACCGATTGTGAAATGCAGAGAAACTTACCAAGATCTCCACATAGCCATGTTGCACTTAAGGGCAACACCCCTCGACACAGGATTACCATCATCTGCAGAAATCCTGTTCAGAAGGCAAGTCAAGACAACTCTTCTGAGTCATCATTTAATGAAATCTTTGTCAATCCAAGGCAAACTATTGGCAAAGCAAGAAAGGATGAACGTTACACATGATAAACATGCAGGCGTGGGACTACCACCTTTACAGATCAGACAGAAGGTCAGAGTGATTCATCCGCAAGAGGAAACATGGAACAAGCCAAAGTCATATGAAGTAATCACCTCAAATGGAGTGATGTGAAGAAGGAGCAGATGTCAATTGAGAGAACTAGCTAACAACATTGTGCCTGACAACGCTATTGTGTTGAGAACTCGTTACCATTTGAGTTCTAAGAATGTAATTAAGAAAAGTGACATGCACGGGATGATTATCAGCCTACACATATGAGTCAAGAGAAAAAAGTTGACAATTCTGATTCCCAACAAAGCTACACAGTTACAAGATCACATTGAGTCAGCAGACCGCCTGTATGTTTGAGACACTTGATTATTGGACGTAAGAGTCAATACATGTGTACATATTCACAACTGTACTGTTTTATTATGTACTTAGTTTATAATTTGCGACATTTCCATTTAAGGAAAGGAGGATGTTATATCACTTTAACTGCTTGAGGATAGTATGCATCATCACAGAAAGTGATGTCAATCAACATGTGATATAGCCATTAGAGTAATGTTAGTCTGTAGTCAGCACATGTATCACAGAGCTGTCTTGTAAATCTGTTAGTATGCAATAAAGAACCTTTCATTTAATTTACCATTCAGCCTAAGATTGTTTGTTTGTTTGGTGCCTTATTGCTGAGAAAGCAATAACCCAACATCAGTATCTGAGAGTGAAACATTTTTTCGCTTTGAGTATACAGGTTATGCATATTGCAGGCCAGATGCACAAAAAAGCTCCCCAAATGCTCCCCCAAACATCTATCATTGGCCCACTCCTGTTCCTCGTCTACATGTTGCCCTCTGCTGACATCATCCACAGACATGAGGTCAACTTCCATATGTCTGCTGACTATATCCAGCTCTACCTTGTCATCATTTCTCTTAACCGTGGCACACTGATGTCAGACTTCTTCTCCAACATTTAGTCCTAGATAAGCCATGATTTGCTCCACCTATTTGGCTCAGAGCAAAACTCTGTACCGTTACCCATTACTTCATTCACCTCCCTGACCGCTGCCTTTGGCTGAACCAGACTGTTCGCAACCTCAGTTTTAATTGACCTGAGTTGAGTTTCCAACCCCATATGCTCTCCATCACAGAGACCACCTGCCTTTACCTCTGCTCATCGTCGACTGAATGCGTCATCCATTTGTCACCTCCAGATTCGACAATTCCAAAATTCTCATCCTTGTGCTTAAATTTCTTCATGACTTTATTTCACCTCATCTCTTTAACCTCCTCAAGCCCCACAAACCCCTCAAACTCTCTGATCTTCTGATTCTAACCTCATTCATACCCTATCAATTTCCCCCTACTATTATCTCAAGGGTTGTGCAACTTTGGAACTCTCTGCCTCCAGAAGGTGGTGGAGGCAGGGTCATTGAATAATTTTAAGGCGGGCATAGATAGACTTTTGTGGAAAGAGAAGCAGAGTTAACGTTTCGGGCCAGTGACCCGAAACGTTAACTCTGCTTCTCTTTCCACAGATGCTGCCAGACCTGCTGAGTGAATCCAGCATTTCTTGTTTTTGTTTCAGATTTCCAGCATCCGCAGTATTTTGCTTTTATTATAGATAGACTTTTGTTGGGCAAAGGAATCCGAGGTTATCAGGGGTAGATGGGAGTGTGGAATTTGAGACACAAACAGATCAGCCATGATCTTATTGAATGGTGGAGCAGGCTAGAAGGGCTGAAAGACCTACCTTTCCTAATTTGTATGTTCGTATGGTGGCTGTGCCTTCAGCTACTTGGGCTCCGTCATCTGGAACATCTCCACCTTTGTCTTCTCCTTTAAGACCATCTTTAAAACCTACCTCATTGATCTAGCTTTTGGCCACTCATTCGAATAGCTCCTTTGTTCTCAGCATCTATTTTTTTTTTTGACATCTTGGAACATGTTTTGCTTTAAATGCACTATGCAAATACAAGTTGTTGAGTAGATGGGCAAGGAATAGAGAATCAGGCTGGCACGTATGTAATAAAGAAGGACTGCGAAGAGTAGGCCATAGAGATTCATGCAGGACATGGAGATTGGAATCTGGCGTAAAGAAGAAAAAACATAAAAATGAAATATGGCTTTTGAAGACTGCGGAAGATAGAATAATAGACAATTGAATATGTATATTAGAATTTTTAGCAGAATGGAAGATTGGGCACAGGGGACA
Organism: Heterodontus francisci; assembly: GCF_036365525.1. Taxonomy (NCBI): domain Eukaryota; kingdom Metazoa; phylum Chordata; class Chondrichthyes; order Heterodontiformes; family Heterodontidae; genus Heterodontus; species Heterodontus francisci. Next base: position 53,607,373 of record NC_090388.1, on the reverse strand, counting down.
GAGAAGACTATTGGAGCATGTGACATATGAGATTGTGCATGCCTAATTTAGAAGTGACGAAGGCAAACGAAACGGAATGAATGTATTACATGGGGCACATAAATTTCAAAGTATTGTCAGTAACTATGCCCAGAAAATAGGCCAAGTGGGGTTGCTAGCAGTCCCTGATGTTTAGAAAATAGCACGAATGATTTTGATTGACAAACCTTATCTGTGGTACTGGAAGTGTTTTCTAATTTCAGTTATAAGATTATATTAAAAAAAAGTACTAGATGTAATCCATCAAAGTTTCTCTTGATAGGGTGCTGTTTGTCATTTTTGTTGCTGAAATTGCTTATTTTTCTGAATTAAAATTATTTCAAAATATGTAGTACAGGGAGGGCATACTTTTGTGCAAATAAGCTGTGATGATCTTCTGCGACACTGTGCTGTGACAGAAATTCAGTGTGATTTGACTATTAATGAGATTGATGGATCCATGTTTTCAAATTTTTCATACTGACTCTCATCAAATTGTTTTAAGGCTGTAAAAGACCAGTAGCCTATTGAGAAATAGCATTTGCCCTGTAACTTGGACTTTCCATTGATGTATTGGTATATTGCAGAGTACCTATTTTATTTTAATATACAAAATGATTATCAATTTTGTGGTGTAATTTAATAAAGTAGAATTGATACATTCTTTTGGCATTTGCATTGCTGCTGGATAGTTGGTTCTAGCTTTGTTTTTTTGTTAAAACAATTGTCATTCTCCCAAAAAAATCTGCAGTCTCTTCTCTTCATGGTTGCTTGACAACAACGGGTGCCTTGGCAACAGTGATGCGAATGGGAACACACAGTACACTGCCAGCGTGCTTCTATCTGGAAATGGCCCTATCCATAGGCAAGTGTTTGCAACATGTAACATAGTGCAGAAAGGCACCTGTTCATTGCAAACTGCAACAAATGAATCTTTACCATGGGAAACTTCATACCTGAAGTGCATTTCACAATTGGATTTCAAACATAATTTATTTTGGAGATTTTATTACATGTAAAAGGTGAATGACATTTGAGTTCTATGTGGTTGTTATTGAGACTAACCACCTGCTGTTCTGCACTATTTTCTATTTCAGGCATTGATGTTGACATAGATAGGAGTATGAAGCAAAGAGTGGCAATCTATTTGAGAACAGGCTAAGCACACTGACTCAGTGGAAACACTTGAGGGGGGCGGGAGCCACTGGTCTTTATTGGTTCTCTTTATCCAAGCATGATCCTCGTTCATTCGTGCCCTTTATTCTACGTGCTGGACAATGCTCATCCCTCAGTTAAAGTCAAAGCAAGATTGTTTGGTTGCATCTCCTTTGTTTTTTGTGAGATCTTGTTGCCTGCAAAATAATAGTGACTGCACTTGAAATATAGTTAGTTGGGTGTGAAGTGCTTTGGGGCATCCTGAGGACATGGAAGGTACTGTATAAATGCAAGTTTTTTAAAATAGAGAAGCAACTTTGGCGTTTAGCGTGTGCATGATTACATTGCCAAGAAAACTATCTGCCCTTATATGTTCATTTGAGTACAAAATACTTTAGTGACATCATTTTGCTACAGCCCTGTATGTCTTGGTTTGCTTTCTCTTTAGATCCTATCTCTGATTTGAAACTCTGTATAATTTAAGTGATTTTATTACAATGTCAGTTTTGTATACATAGATAAATGTGTTTTATCCTTTTGAATGTTCAAAAATTAAACCTGTTTTCTCAAACAAAAGCCCTTTTTTCAAGTGCACAGTATCTTAATGGACAGTAGTCTATTATTATTTCATGCAATAAATTAGTCCAGCAGTTTTTCATAGCAACTATTTATAACATTGACTTCGACCTCGACATTCCTCGGGATCTGACATTGATGCTACAAATTGATTTTAATGTGGAGGAACTTGTAGAGTTTGAACTATGATGTATTTATCTGCATCCAATGTTTTCCCAAATGTCCTCTCTTGCATAATTTGATATAAGAAATATTTGCAAACAGTGCTGGGATAAATCATGCACAGTTTGTAAAGGCCAGTTAAATGTACTTTGAGTAAATTGTAGCCTTGGAATTGTACATGCAAATTGCAATTGCTTCCGCCTAGCCAGGGGATCTGTCCTGTATTTTACAGATCCCCAGGCTTTAATTGTCCTGAGGCGGGACTTCCACCCACTTGAGGGCAAAACAGTGGGCTGGCAGCTCTTAGTCCCAGCAGCGCCACCGAGAGCGGTGGCCACTGCTGGGACTGCAGCCCAGCCTACGCCATGGACCCTGGAGAGTGAGTGAGTTGGGCATGCCTCACCAGGGGGATCGGTCCTTCCCTGGTGAGGCTGGAGTGGTAGTTTGGGGGGAAGGGGGGCCTCTTGGGTCCCTTGGGTGGGTTGGGAGGTGGGGGCGGGTCTCAATCGGGCACCCTGTGCCCGACTGCCATGCCCCCAGGGCGCGGAAAGGCCGGCAGCTATCGCTGGGCAACTTTTTACGTCCCCAGCACGCCCATTGCCACGGGTAAAATACCCATGGAGGCGGGCGTGGGCCCTTACGTGGCCATTAAGTGGAGCCTCCCGCTCAATGTTACTTCGCCCCCATGCCACCAACTGACCCGTTGGGGCAGCGTAAAATTCAGCCCCCAATGTTTAATCAGAAGTGCAGCTAAAACAGTGAAAGAGGCTATCAGAGCTCCACCAGGTAACTGAGGACCCACTCAATTATTGATGGAGCATTCTTTTGTTGACACAATCTTCCAGTGCCACATTGGTAGATGTTAGTGGGAAACATAGCAGGACTGTCTGTGGGAATATAATTGGGAGTGGCGCTGGGAATGGAAGTTTAATTGGAAAAGAAGCCACAGTTGGCTTGCAGGATTTCTAAAAAGTATATATGGACTAATGAAAGACAAAGAAATTGGCTACTGAGAATAAGCAAGGGGAACAAAGCTATGAAGCATGAAATGACAGTTGGAAAGAAACCAACATCTTCATATAAATATAAAAAAGTACTTTCCAGTATTTTTTAGTTTTTTAGTTTCTGAGATACAGCACTGAAACAGGCCCTTCGGCCCACCGAGTCTGTGCCGACCATCAACCACCCATTCATACTAATCCTACACTAATCCCATATTCCTACCACATCCCCACCTGTCCCTATTTTTCCCAACCACCTACCTATAGCGGCACAGTGGCGCAGTGGTTAGCACCGCAGCCTCACAGCTCCAGGGACCCGGGTTCGATTCCGGGTACTGCCTGTGTGGAGTTTGCAAGTTCTCCCTGTGTCTGCGTGGGTTTTCTCCGGGTGCTCCGGTTTCCTGCCACAAGCCATAGGTAAATTGGCCATTATAATTTGTCACTAGTATAGGTAGGTGGTAGGGAAATATAGGGACAGGTGGGGATGTTTGGTAGGAATATGGGATTAGTGTAGGATTAGTATAAATGGGTGGTTGATGTTCGGCACAGACTCGGTGGGCCGAAGGGCCTGTTTCAGTGCTGTATCTCTAATCTAATCTAATATACTAGGGGCAATTTATAATGGCCAATTTACCTACCAACCTGCAAGTCTTTTGGCTTGTGGGAGGAAACCGGAGCACCCGGAGGAAACCCATGCAGACACAGGGAGAACTTGCAAACTCCACACAGGCAGTACCCAGAATTGAACCCAGGTCGCTGGAGCTGTGAGGCTGTGGTGCTAACCACTGCGCCACTGTGCCGCCCTAACATTATCCAAATATATAAGAGGGAGTGTAGGATAAGGTAATTCAAATTCCAGTTTACCTTTCCTTATCGGAAGGCATCTCGTTAATTGATCATCTGTCACTGTTTTGTAGTATCCTCTCAAAATATAAAAAATCTGTTACTGCAGTTAGTTTTTTCTGTAATCTTTCCAAGTGACTTGAGCCCCCTTATCTTCAAATTTTCCTGGGCAATGTGCCATCAACAGGTGAGTATATGGCCCATCCCTGCCTCTCTCAATGCTTTTCCTGAGATAGCTATTTTGAGAGCCATGACAGTGGCCCAGCATAACTAGCCCTCCAATTTTCTCACTGAAATAAGAGCAAAATACTGCAGTTGCTGGAACTTTGAAATGAGAACAGAAAGTACCAGAAATACTCAGCAGGTCACAGACCTGAAACATTAACTCTGTTTCTCTTTCCATAGATGCTGCCAGACCTGCTAAGTATTTCCGGTACTTTCTGTCCTCGCTCCAGTTTTCTCTCTCTTCTATAAAGAGATGACCTATCTTTCTACCTCCCTACAACATCTTAGTTGAGATCAGTTTTTCAGAATATTAAACCTGTGATTCCCAGTGCTGTGATACCACATCGGTATCCAACACATTACTTCATTGCATTGCTGTTACTTCATACTGGTTGTTGAAATCTGGATAGCAAATGGACCATTTTCCACCAACTGTAAATATTAGAATATGAGTTTAATCTATGTATTTTTTAGATCCTCATTTATATGTACAGGCTGTCTTATATACGACTGCATGTGTTGGGGGTACTTATTTTTTACATTAGATGTTTTTATCTTGCTTGTTTTGAAGTGCGCTTGTAGGTAAATCCTTGCTCCCTACATCTTTTTATTGACCCAGCTATCTAGGTAAAACTTGCAGCATATCCAGGGAATAAATAGTGAATTTATTTCAGCTACTGTTTCCATCGTAGAGTCATTTACGACACAGAAGGAAGCCATTTGGCCCATCGAGTCCATGCCACCTCTCCATGGAGCTATTCAGTCAGTCCCACTCCCCAGGTTGATCCCCGTAGCCCTGCAAGTTTATTTCCTTCAAGTGGCCATCCAATTTTGTTTTGAAGTAATTGATTGGGTCCGCTTCCACCACCCTTGTAGGCAGTGAGTTCCAGGTCATTATCACCCGCTGCATAAAAAAAGTTCTTCCTCATATTCCACCTACATCTTTTGCCCAAAGCCTTCAATCTGTGTCCCCTAGTCCTTGCATCATTAGTTAATAGGATGCGAACAGTTTTTCCTTGTCTAACTTATTTAAGCCTGTCATAATCCTGTGCACTTCTATTAAATCTCCCCTCAATCTCCTTTGTTCTAAGGGAAACAACCCCAGCTTTTCCAACCTAACCTTGTAGCTGAAATCCCTCATGCCTAAAACCATTCTGGTTAATCTCCTCTGCACCCTCTCAAGGACACTCACATCCTCCCTAAAGTGTGGTGACCAGAACTGGATGCAATACTCCAGTTGGAACCTAACCAGAGTTTTATAAAGGTTCAGCATAACTTCCCTGCTTTTGTATTCAATGTCTCTATTTATGAAGCCCAGATGCTTTACTAACCACTCTCTCAATATGTCCTGCCACCTTCAAAGATCAATGCATATTTAGAACTGTGCCATTAAGTATATATTGCCTCTCCCTATTTTTCTGCCAAAATGCATCACCTCATACTTGTCAGTATTAAATTCCATCTGCTACCTGTCTACCCATTCTGCTAGCCTATCTCGGTCCTGTTGCAGGCAATTCATATCATTCTCAATGTTTGCCACACCTGCAGGTTTGGTGTCATTAGCAAATTTTGAGATTCTACTCTCTATTCCAAGATCCAAGTCATTTATATATCTCAATATATAGCAAAAGAAGCAGTGGTCCCAGTAGTGACCCTTGGGGGACACCACTGTCTACCATCCTCCAGTCTGAGAAACAATCATTTAGTCACTTACTTGTACAGAACCTGAATACTGCTGATAAAATGAGACATGCTGTCGAAGGTTTTCGTCTTGCACTCATCAGGACAGATATAAGAGTGCCACATTTCAAAGGGAGCAACAATTTATAATGGACGAGAAAAGGGTGCTGATTGGTTGGCAAGTTGACTCTGGTCAAGACGTTGCCATGGAGAATGCACCAGGGAACTATTGTCCCCACACTTCTGTTTAATTCAAAAAAAGTTGCAGTGTCTGGGCATGTTCCTTTTGCCAGAAGAGGACAGCTCCCTGCGTATGAATATATGTGGCTTCTAGCAAGTGTAAGTGATCCACATTGCGAGCCTGACTGATAGTCTTAAATTGGTTGTTAGCATAATTCTTAGCACACTCGGGATTGTTCAGCAAGTGCTGTCCAATCATGGAATCACATCATCGTGTTCTGAATATTGCAATTACAGGCTGGTTGTGTATGGTCAGTACTCTGCTTATTGCAAACAGCCAAAAGGACGTGCTGTTTGATACGATCTGTCAGTCCTTGGAATGTCTATGTACCTGGCATCTCAGCAGCACTGGAATTCATATACCACATTACTCATTTGTGTGGTAGTCAGAACGTCTTTTTGGCTTGACTGCAACAGCCTGTTTGTGGAAAATGCCACTTTGTGTTGCTACTGCCTAGGAGCAGTGTTAAATGGCCAGCTTCACCTGTTGTTCAAATTTTTGAGGTACCTTACCCTTACAGGGTAACTTGAGGTTGACTGGGCACTTTTCAGGTCCAGAAGTGGCAGTTTCGGACCCATTCATGAGTATGCGCGATAAACAGTGAGCAATGATCTGATTGGGGTAGCCATTATCCCGCAGGATAGCTTTGATGTGCCCTATTTCAGCGTCAAGCTTGCATGGTGAGCAAGTGGCTCAGTCTCTATTTATGAAATTGCCAATAAGGCCAATCTTGTAGCGCGTGGAGCTGTAGGAATCCCAACGCATATATTGACATTTTGTGCCGCATCGCTATATCATGGCAATCTAGACACGCCGCCATTTTCTGAATCTGTATTGATTGAACTTATGAACTTAGCAACCCGTGCAGTTGAGTTCAGCTTTAATGATGCCGTGTATGTCCAAATAGATGCAATTGGGATCTCCTCTAGGCCCAGCTGTCGGTAACATTTTTGTTGGTTTCCACGAGATACGCATTTTCTATGGAATGACGCCCTAACCTCTTTCCCCTTGCATATTTATGATATGTAGATATGTTTGCTGTATTTGAATCTGTAGCTGCATGTAAGAATTACCTTACACGTCTTAATGTGCTCCATCCCGCACTTAAATTCACCTTTGAAATGGAGAAGTCTAATGAGCCCCCTTTCCTTGACGTCCTCGTTGAGAAATCTGCTAATGGGTTCTCTACTAGTGTCTATCACAAGCCTACCTTCACTGGTCAATATATGCATTGGGATTCCTACAGCTCCACGCGCTATAAGATCAGCCTTATCGGCAATCTCTTAAATAGGGCCTGAGCCATTTGCTCACGGTGCAAGCTTGACGCTGAAATAGGATGCATCAAAGCTATCCTGTGGGGTAATAGCCACCCCAGTCAGATCATTGCTCACTGTGTATCTCGCATATTCACGACTGGGTCCAAGACCGCCGCTTTCAGACCTGAAAAGTTCCTAGTCTATCTCAAATTACCCTGAAGCTAGCCATTTCATGCTTCTACTATGCAGTAGCAACACGAGTGGTATTTTCCACGAACCGGATACTGCCGTTAAGCCAAAAAGACTTTCTGCCTACCACACAAATGAGTAATGTGGTACGTGAATTTCAGTGCCAGTGAGATGCCAGGTATGTAGCCATTCATCCTAACAACCGGCAGATCATATCAAACAGCATGTCCCTTCAGTTATTCACAATAGGCAGAGCACTGACCATACTCAACCAGCCCGTACTTGCAAAATTCAGAACACAATGTATAACGTTAGATTTGATTCTGTGATTAGACAGCATTTGCTGAACGATCCTGAGTATGCTAAGAATTACACTAACAGCCAATTTAAGATTCAGTCAGGTTCGCAATGTGACTCACTTAAGCTTGCTAGAAGCTACATATATTCATACGTAGGGACCTGTCCTCTGCAGGCAAAAAGGAACATGTCAAGGCATTGTGCCTGTTTTGTATTAAATAAAAGTGTGGGGAAAATAGTTCTTTGGTCGAGGCATTGCCATGGAGAATGCACCAATCAGAGTCGACTTGCCAACCAATCAGCACCCTTTTCTCATGCATTATAAATTGTTTTTCCCTTTGAAATTTGGAATTCCTGTGTCTGTCCTGATGACTGCAAGATGAAAAGCTTCAACAGCATGTCTCTTTTTTTTTCAGCAACAGCCATTTACTCCCACTCTCTGTTTTCTGTCCTTAAGCCAATTTTTTTTATTCAATTGGACACTATTCCATGAGCCTCAATTTTGTTAACCAGCATTTTATGTAGTATCTTATCATGCATCCTCGTATGACCTTTCTTGGCTTCAGAAGGCAGCTGAATAACACTACTCAAGACTTTGAATTTAACAGTAAAACAAATTTATTAAATAGCAATTATCCAACATAATTTCTATTGTAATTAGTTAAGCTTAATCTTCTCCAGCAGAAAATAAGAAATTTGTAACTGTGCTAAACTATGAGGTTTTTTTTTTAAGTAGTGGTTCTTAGCCTTTCCTTGCCATCTTTGAAAACTATCTGGCCTATCACTCTTGGATATCTGCAGACAGACTGTAATTTTCTTCTTTAAAACAAGCTGATAAAGGCTTCCAAAAGGGGACTGAGGCCCAGTGAATGTAAATTACTATAAATTTACAATAGCTATCAATCAAAAATGTATTTGAACAAACCACATAGGATGCTTGCATTTAAATTAAATGGCATTTGCCTCACAACAGCTACTACTTAGGCAACCAATATATCAAAACGACCTGGAACTTACTTCCTGTGTGTGAAACTGGTTTTCGATCCTTTATGTACTATGACAGAATTAAAGAAGCAAATGCCATACTAAATATTAGAGTCATAGAGAGATGCAGCACCGAAGCAGGCCCTTCGGCCCACTGAGCCTGTGTCGACCATCAACCACCCATTTATACTAATCATACATTAATCCATATTCCCTACCACATCCCCACCATTCTCCTACCACCTACCTACACTAGGGGCAATTTACAATGACCAATTTACCTATCAACTTGCAAGTCTTTGTGGCTGTGGGAGGAAACCGGAGCACCTGGCGGAAACCCACGCAGTCACAGGGAGAACTTGCAAACTCCGCGCAGGCAGTACCCAGAGCCGAAGCCGGGTCGCTGGAGCTGTGAGGCTGCAGTGCTAACCACTGCGCCACTGTGCCGCCCCAAATGTTGGGCAAAAATGCTTCACAAGCTCCAGTTTATACCTTTGAGTTTGTAAAGTACAAATAATTAAAGTAAAAACTACATGCAAGAGACTGAATAGGGGATGGTTGCCATTTTTTGTCACCTCGCCTAAATTTGCTCATTGGCTTCATTCGTCTTGAACCCCCTGGATGCCCAGTGACACTATTCCCATTCCCTAGGAGTATCAGCTATCATAATCTTCACTGCTGTAGGGTAGCACTTCCAAGGGCACATGTGCAAACACTTACATAATTCCAAAACAAAATTTTATTATTAAAATTTGCAGTCTAAAAGAAAGATCCCTGAGAATTTGACAGTGGCTAATTGTAACTATTATGTTAAAAAGGTTCATGAAACTTATCTGGAAGCTATGGTACTATTAATTCTGGCATCAGAATGACCTGTTTTTGAAAGATCTAGTCATGGACACTAGGAAAAGTTTTATTTGTTTAAGATCAGTTAACAGAATTTAGAAAATGTCTAACTAGTCTGTAAACACTATTAGAAGAGACAGTAAGATAAAGAATCAAATGAAATCATGTAATTGGCTTTTCAGAAAGTTATTGGTTAAAAAGAAAGAAAAAAGGAAGGCTGTCTAGTATAAATAGTTATGGCTTGAAAAAAAGAGGGTGGTCATAAATGGTAAAGGTTACTAGTGAGTTACCAAAGGGATCATTCTTTAGATTATTTGGGATTAAATTATTAGAAATTGCATCTTTGTTTTGTACATGGGGTGATAGCTGGAAAGCTGTTATTTTAATCAGGTGTAAATTTGAGAACTAGATTATCCAGTTTTTGTCTTTAAATAAAATACAGGGAGAAAAGCTAAGATTGATAACAGACAATTTTAAAAACTGGTTTTGTGAAAAGTGATAACCAACAGATGAAAATAATTACTGCATATCAAAATTCTGCCCTCATGCACATCCCTGATTTTAATCATTCCACCATTGGAGGCTGTGCTTTTAACTGTCTGGCCGTGTGCCCTGGAATTCCCTCCTTTAAACCTTCAGGACGGTGTCTCCTCCTTTTAAAATATTCCTTAAAACTCACCTCTTTGACCAAGCCTTTAGTTCCTTATCCGAATATGTCCTTGTGTGTCAAATTTTGTTTGATGCTTTTGTGAGGTGCCTTGGGATTTGCAAGTTGTTGTGAAGACTGAGCCTTTATTGTCTCAAGTGATACTCCTATTAATGTTTATTAATCAAAACTGAAATTAAAAACAGTTTCTTCAAAGGCCTTTCAATTGATAAGAATAAAAAATACTCTTGCGATTGAGGTGAGCTGGTTATTTTGTTTTGAACATGTCAATGGAATATTTTTTAACTGTCAGACCTTCGTGGTATTGATGAGTGGATACTATGTTGCTTTATGTACAGTAATGCACAGTATGGTATTGGGCTGCTAATTTGAAGTTTGTTAATTGTATATTAATTGGGTGTTTATTTCAGGTGATGGGCATTAACTTGGGATTCCTGTGCTTCTATATATAGGAGCAGACTGAAACTGTTGGGTTTGGAGGTGTATGTTTTAAAGAGTGTTTCTGTAAATAAAAGCTTGTAAGTGTGTAAAGACTAGTCTCCAGTTCTATCCTACACCACATGGATATCTAAAGTGTAGTAATCATGTTTTTATTACATTGCAGGTGTATTGGTGATATTTTCAGGCTTGAATTGTATGATGTGCATATTATTTCTGAAAACTAAACCAGTAAGAAAGACTTGCATTTATGTAATGTGTACGGTCAGGTGAGGAGGGATCGAAGGGTCTCTCTCTTTTCCTTCTTGTTTGACAACAACAGGTTCAAATTTTTTTTTAAAGTGTATGCTGGCCAATTCAGTAGGTGTTTGGTTCTTGCTATGATCATAGCAAGTAAATAATTGGACAGGTTTTCTTGAGTCTAACAAAGAGGTTAATTTTATTGTACTGAAACCGAATTATGTAAAATAATCAACTATGCTCCAACTTACTTTCTCTCTCACACACACACACACACACACACACACACACACACACACACACACACACACACACACATACACAAGGGGTTTACACACACGCAAATAGGTTACAGAGTGGGAAAGGGATGATTGGTCAAGTTAGAGTCCATAGAAAAAAGGGGTATACAGTCTGTGGAGTTTGGTGATTTGGCTGGCTTCTAGCTGAATTTGGTGGTCCTGAGGCTTCTGGTTTGAAGAGGTAGATAACTGATTTAGTGGGTCTCTTGAAGACACCGATGTGGATGATTTCCTCCAAGGGCTTTCTGGTTATAGCCGGAGTATGCAGAGGTGGTCAGTCAGCAAGCAGGGTTCGAATCTTACAAGCTGGAATGGAGAGAGAGAGAGGGGAGGGATTCCTACTTGGGTCCACACTGAGTCCAGATGATTCTCAGCCTGCTGCAGAGAAACACCATCTTAAAACAGATTGGGGGTGGGAGTTGTCATATGATAGTCGCCCAGTGATTCAAGCATGGTAGTGTCATTAAGGTGCTTATTAATATTTTTTTGAGGACTTGTATTTAAAAGACTGTGGAAAATACCTGAGAAGATGCCTGGCCTTGTTTTTTTTCTTTAAGGGGTCACTGGAAGGACTCTTGGGACTTTGTTTAAAAACACTTACTGGAAGTCATATGTCTAAAAGCTCCAGCTGTTTACTTAGCTTATGGACTGTGGAACTGTTTGGACTTCGAGAAGTCATATTTCTGAGTTTATGGCTGTCTGGAGTTTTTTGGCTTTCTCTTTTGGGGTTGGACTGTTTGACTGGTCAGTTGGTGTGTAGCCTGCTAAGAGAGAAGCCACCCAACTCATCCTTTTCCACCTGTTTTGAAAAATCTTCTGAGAATCCAGTGCAATAGCTGAAACTATGGATGCAGTAATTGTCCCAAAAAGCCTGCAAGACTACATCTCGACATCTCCTGAACGAACTGCTTCTGAAAAGATCCCAGTGACAACTGTACGTGTCTAGTGACACCTGTCTACATGTACCAGGGCGCCAGACCAAAGAGCCATCTGGAACATTCCATATCTTATCCTTTTTCTTCAGGAATTGACAATAACTTGGCCAAATTATGTTTTAAAAATTGAACTCTGGAGAGCCAGTTTTTTCACTTTTTTTTTCTTTAACTGGTGTGTGTTTGGGTGTGTTAGTACATTTTAAAAGGAACAGCAGGTGGCTGTTGGGTGGAGAGGGGAAAGCAGCACCCACCATGCAACCTACCTGGCAATGAAACTGGGATGGTTGAGTTCAGTAAACAACCATGTTGGGCTCAATTTGAAATAAGCAAGCATAATTAGCTCAATTACTACAAGCGTGTTGGAAATAGGTCTGCCAAGAAATTGTTTCAGCAAGTAAATATTACTCAACAGGAAGTTTGAGGACAAAGGTAAGCAATGCTGCACAAATAGGGAGGAATTTTGTGGACCCCCGGAAGACGGGATGGAAGGCTGGGGGAGTGGGGGTGGATGGAGCCCGTAAAACAGCGACGGAAGGTTGGGGGGAGGCGGTTGCATGGTGCCAGTTGCCAGTCGCCTTCCCATTGCCCCGCGATTAAGTGGGGGTGGGGGGGGAGGTGAAGGCTGAAGACAGCCTTCCTGCGTAGAGGCCAATTACTAGCCACTTCAGGGCTTCTTCTCGCAGCTGCTGGATTTAAGCCAGTGGCGGGGGGACCTCTGACATGTGGGGAGGCTGCCCAGTACAACAAGGCTGTCTTCCTGTGGGCTTGGGGTGGGAGCATGTCTCCTCCATGGGCCATCTGTGGCCCACAGAGGGCACCTGGTGGAAAAGGCTGCCATTCCGCTAACCCCCCCCCCCCCCCCCTTCAAAGACCACCTCCCCCCAACCCCCTCTCATCAGGGCCTGCTGGACTGGCCCTGGCGACCCTGCCTCACTTATCTTGGGTCCAGGGCTCCATGGCTGTTCCTGAACCCAGGTCTGGTGTAGTAACGGCAGTGGCCATTGCTCCCTCTGAATGGCTTGCAGCTCTTGGAAGCAGTATTCCCGTCCTTAAAGGGATGGGGACCATGGCGCCGGGAGGTTAATTGCCAGAGCACTGTTGAATCACGCTAGGGGTGGTGAAGTTCAGAAGTGCCCAGGCAGGGTTGCCCTTGCCTTTTCGGCCCATCGTCTGGACTTCCGCCCGCTCACCGTTCAGCCCATCGAATTAAATAGTGTTTTCGGATTCAGCGGAGTTGTGCTGGTGGTTATGCTCCACTTGAGCCTACTCCCATCCTACTTTACCTATCAGAATATCCTTCTATTCCTTTCCCCTTATCTAGCTTCTCCTTAAATGCATCTATGCTATCTATTCATCTCAGGCAAGGGGAAATATAAACTTAAAAATGGAAAATTATTTTAATGAGGTCCCTCACTGAATTACAATATTTTGGATGAAGCTCAACCCCGAATTGTAAATACCTTTTGTTACTGTGAACAAGTATTTTTTAAATTTTGTTTGAAGCAATACAAATTTCAGTTGTTAAGAAAATTTTAGCTGAAAACTTTTTCCCAGGAACCATTTTGTGTGATTTGATTGGTTTGTTAATGACAATGGAGGAATGTCTATGCTTTCCCATTAGAAAAACTTGAAATATAAAGTTTTCATTACAAGAGCGTAAGGTTAATGTGCACACAATGTGTTGTTCAGAAAAAGGCATTGGGTACTAAATATTTATCGGAACATAAGAACTGGCAGCGGGAGTAGACTATTCAGTCTCTTGAGCCAGCTTTGTATTCAGTATGATCATACCGTCCAGAGTGGAGCAGCCCACTTGATTGGCATCCTATCCACCAACTTAGACATTCGCACCCTCTGCCACCGGCATGCAGTGGTAGCACTGTGTGCCGTTTCAAGATCCACTGCAGCAACTGACCAGGCTTCCTTCAACGGCACTTTCCAAGCTCGTGGCCTCTGCCATATAGGGGAACATGGGCGGCGGACGCATGGGAACAATGTCACTTGTGGGTTCCCCTCCAGGTCACACGCCATTCTGACTCGGAGCTGTATGTCTATTCGTTCATTGTTGCAGTTTGGGGTCCTGGAACTTCCTTCCGCGCAGCTCGGTGGATGTGCCAACACCACATGGACTGTGGCGCTTCAGGAGGGCAGTTCGCCACATCTTAAGGGCAATTAAGGATGGGCAACAAATGCTGGCCTTGCCAGTGACGCTCACATCTCCTAAAATAATTTTTTTTTTGACAGTAAGCAGATCCTCTGAGGAGGAGGATGAAGAATATGATGACGAACCTGTTGAAGGCAATGCGACACCAACTGCTCACGTTGCTGCCAGCGATGCCTTTATTTTTTCCAGGTTCACTTAAATTTCACCAGTGGACCGATCTCTCAAGCACATGCAATAGCTATTCTTCCTGCTGTCCCCCACTCCCTAATTCCACTGAAACAAAACAGTCCTGCAAACAACCACCCACCCATTTCACATTTCTGCCCCCCTCCATTGGTCCCTGTCAATTTATATCATCCCATTCATCACAAAACAATTTGAAAAGACATTTGCCACCCAGTAACCAAGAATGGGAAAGTGGTATAGAAGAGTAATATTTATGTGATTCAAGTAAAGAACACAAACTTAACAATGTAAAGTTTTATCATACATCCATGTGAATACCCTTGTGAAACTACAAAGCTTTCATCTTTTTCAATTGCTCCTTCGTGGTTCAATTTTATGGCTTGAGTAGCGGTAGAGGCAGGTTGGTCACATCCCAGCTCTGACTGCTGAAATGTTCTTGACCAACAAACTCTTGGTTTTGGAGACTGTGAGGGCCACACTAAATACTGCTCCACTTGCGCAAGGGCAGACTCTGTCATCAGGAGACAAAGCAGCATATGGGCCATTGACTGAGGGTGTGCAATAAGTGAGAAGTGGAAGGACTTTGAATGGAGTCCCCACTTCCATGTCCCCTTTCGCCATCATCCTTCCCATGCGCAGCTGCATTTCACTAGTAACACTGTGCTGTGCTGTGCAGTGGGGCGCTGTAAGGCCAATGCTAAGGCACCTGTTATCCTGGTTAAGGTGGAAGACATCTTGTTAACCAGAGTCTGCACAGTTATGGTCAAGGTGTGTATGGACTCAGTTGATTGGAGCTTTTGATTTTTCATGGAATTGATTGCTCTATATATGGAAGAACACATGATCACAATGGCCTGCAACATCAACTCATTCATGCTTGAAGCGGTCTCCATTCTTTCTGCGGTTGTGGTGAATGTGTATTGAAGAGCTGTCAGTGCATCGCACATTGTTTGCTGCTGGTCAACGTTTCTCTTTTTCATCGATCCCCAGGATACAGCATCTGTGTCCAGCTGAGGAGGCCTTGGAGAGGGCTGTGTCCTCTGACACAGACACTCCATTGCTGTACTGGTCACCGCCATCTGCGCTTACTCACCTGTGAAGTGTGAGTCACCAAGTGTAAACCCAACTATCTCTCATACTGGTCCTGCCGAAGTGCAAGTATTTGATCTGGTGCATGATATGCATGCGTCCTGCGATGGTGCACCCTCGGAAGGATTTCAGCTTCCCTGAGAAATTGTCATCCATGATCTCCTGCAACTCTTGCTGTATGCATGAAGACTCTGTCGGAGATAAAAGACATGAATCATACTGACAAGGTAGGGGAGATGGTGGCGTAGTGGTAATGTCACTGAACAAGTAATCCTGAAGCCCAGGCTAATGCTCTGGGGACATAGGTTCAGATCCCCCCCACAGCAGCTGGTGAAATTTAAATTCAGTTAGCTAATATAGTCAATTAATAAAATTCTGGAATTGAAAGCTAGTCTTAGTAATGATACCATGAAACTATCATCGATTGTCATAAAATCTCATTTAATTCACTAATGTCCGACAGCGAAGGAAATCTGCTGTCCTTACCTGGTCTGGCCTACATGTGACTCCAGACCCACAGCAATGTGGTTGACTCTTAAATGCCCTCTGAAATGGCCTAGCTAGCCACTCAGTTATCAAGAGCAATTAGAGATGGGCAACAAATGCTGGCCTTGCCCACATCCCATGAAAGAATAATACAAAAAAGTTGCAACTTTTCATTACAATACCACGATACAAGAAAGGAGGAAGAGAAAAAGCAGGGAATTATAGACCAGCTAGGCTGATATCAGTAAGGCACTTAAAAAATAATATGATTGTGCAGAGCCAGTACTGATTGATGAAAAGGAAATTGTGTTTGGCACATCTGTTAGAATTTTTTGAGGATGTAATTGATAGGGTGGATAAGGAGGGAACCAGTGGCTTTACATTTTCAAAAAGCATTCGACAAGGTTCTGCACAAGAGGCTATTACACAAAATCAGAGCACATGGGATTGGGGGTATTGTATTAGCATGGATTGAAGATTGGCTAATGGACAGAAAATAAATCGGGAATAAATGGTTCATTTTCAGTTTGGCAGGCCCCTTCAGAAACTTGTATGTTTCAATAAGGTCACCCCTCATTCTTCTAAACGCCAGAGAGTATAGGCTCAATTTACTCAGGCTGTCATCATAGGACAACCCTCTTATCCCAGGAACCAATCTAGTGAACCTTCGCAAAATATTATGGATGCTGGACATCTGAAATAAAAACAGAAAATGCTGGAAAAGAAGGTCAGGCAGCATCTGTGGAGCAAGAAACAGAGTTAACATTTTAGGTCGATCACCTTTTATCAGAATTGAGAGAAGTTAGAAATGTAATCGGGTTTAAGCAAGTAAAATGGAGGAGGATGGAAAAGGAATAAAAGGAAAGGCTATAATAGGGTGGAAGACAGAACAAATTAAATGACAAAAGAGTTGGTACTGGACAAACTTACTTCCTTCAAATAAAAGGTGTTTCTATGGATATCCTCATGGGTCCTAGATATGCCTGCCTTTTTGTGAAATATGTAGAACATTCCTTGTTCCCGTTCTACTTGGGGCCCCCTCCCTCACCTCTTTTTCCAGTACATTGATGACTGCAGTAGTGCTGTTTCCTGCTCTCACTCTGAACTGGAAAACTTCTTGAACTTTGCTTCCAATTTTTACCCTTCTCTCACCTTCACATACCCATCTCCAACCCTTCCCTTCCCTTCCCATCTCAACTTCTGGGGATAGGCTATCGACTAACATTCTCTATAAGCCCACTGACTCCCAAACTACCTCGACCTCACTTCCTCGCACCCTGCCTCCTGTAAGGACTCCATTCTATTCTCCCAGTTTCTCAGTCTCTTTTGCATCTGTTCTGACGATGCAGCCTTTCATACCAGCACTTTTGATATGTCTTCCTTATTCCTCAACTGAGGACCTGAGGACTCCCACCCCCCCACCCCTCCCGCACTGTGGTTGACAGGGCCCTCGACTTTGTCTTTCCATTTCCCGCACTTCTGCTCTCACACCTTCCCCTCCTTCCAAGAACAGCAATAGGGGTACCTCTTGTCCTCATCTTCCACCTACCAGCCTGCATATTCAATCGATCATTCCCCGCCATTTCCGCCACCTCCAGTGTGACGCCACCACCAAACCCATCATCTCCTCCCCTCCCCTTTTAGCTTTCCGAAGAGACTGTTCCCTCTGTGACACCCTGGTTCATCCTCAGTCACCCCCAACACCCCCTCTCCTTCTCCTGGCATCTTTCCATGCAAGCACAGGAGATGCCACACCTGTCCTTTTATCTCCACTCTCCTCAATGTCCAAGGCCCCAACCACTCCTTCCAAGTCGAACAACGATATAAGTGTACTTCTTTCAATTTAGTTTACTATATTTGCTGCTTACAATGCAGTTGTCTGTACATTGGGGAGACTAAATGCAAATTGGGTGACCGTTTTGCAGAACACTTCCATTCAGTCCGCAAGCACGACCCTGAGCTCTCCCCTCTTGCCTACATAATTGGCTTCTTTTAAGCTGAAATTTCTTGTTTGGGACTGAACTATGTTTCTTTCAAACTTAATATGGAAATCAATTGTATTATGATCACTTTTTCCCAGAGAACCTTTTACTATGCGGTTTCGAATTAACCCTTTCGCATTGCACAATACTAGACCTAAAAATAGCTTTATCTCGAGTTGGTTTCACAACATACTGTTCCAGGAATTTGTCGTGAAAGCAGTCTACAAACTCATCTTCCAGACGACCTTTGCCAATTTGATTTGTCCAGTCTCTATGAAGATTAAAGTCCCAGATGATTATTACATTGCCTTTGTTACAAGCTCCAATTATTTCCTACTTAATGCTCTGTCCAGTAGTAAAATTACTGTTAGGGGGTTTACAAACTACTCCCACCAGCTTTTTCTGACCCTTGTATTCCTAATCTGCACCCATATTGATTCTACTTCCTGATCTTCTGAGCCAAGATCCTTTCTTATTTCTGTCCTTATGTCATCCTTTACTTTCAAGACTACTCTTCCTTTTCCATTCTGCCTGTCTTTTCAAAGTGTTGTGTACCCTGGAATATTTATTTCCCAACCTTGGTGACCTTGTAACCATGGCTCTGTAATGGCAATTAGATCTAACCCATTTATCTCTACTTGTGCTGCTAGTTAATTTATATTATCATGAATGCTTTGCATATTCAGATCAATAGTCTTTAATTTTCTTTTACTACTATTCTTTGCCTAAACTTTATGTGCTGATGTACTATTACCATTATACTCTCTGTCCTTTCCTGTCCCTCTCTGCTTCTCTTTACCCAAATAAAATGGGCGGCACAGTGGCGCAGTGGTTAGCACTGCAGCCTCACAGCTCCAGGGACCCGGGTTCGATTCCGGGTACTGCCTGTGTGGAGTTTGCATGTTCTCCCTGTGTCTGCGTGGGTTTTTTCCGGGTGCTCCGGTTTCCTCCCACAAGCCAAAAGACTTGCAGGTTGATAGGTAAATTGGCCATTATAAATTGTCACTAGTATAGGTAGGTGGTAGGGAAATATAGGGACAGGTGGGGATGTTTGGTAGGAATATGGGATTAGTGCAGGATTAGTATAAATGGGTGGTTGATGTTCGGCACAGACTCGGTGGGCCGAAGGGCCTGTTTCAGTGCTGTATCTCTAATCTACACTGCTATATTTCCTTGACTTTTCTCTTTACATTTCTAAATCTCCTTTCACCTGACCCTTCCCTCTCTCCCATCTTGTAGTTTAGAGCCCTATATGCAGCCTTAGTTATATGATTCGTCAGGACACTGATCCCAGCCCGTTTTAATAATTGGAGCCCATTGCAGCAGAACAGCTCCCTCTTTGCAAACACTGGTGCCAATGCCCAATGAATCAAAACCCCTTCTTCCACACCACTCTTTGAGCTATGTTTTTAATTCTCTGATCTGCTTGACTCTATGCCAGTTGGCGCGTGGCTCAGGTAACAGTCCCAAGATTATTATCTTTGAGGTTCTGCGTTTTAATTTGGACTTTAAACTCCTCAAACTCAGCAGAACATCATTCCTAGTTCTCCCTATCTCGTTGCTTCCTACTGGACCACGACAACTGGATCCTCCCCCTCTCACACCAAGTTCGTCTCCAGCCATGAGGAGATCTCTTTAACCCTGGCACTAGGCAGGCACCACAACCTTGGGAACTCCTGGTTGTGGCTGCAGAGAACAGTATCTACCCCCCTGACTGTACTATCCCCTATCCCTGCCACATTCCTTTTCACTCCTCCACTTGAATGACTTCCTGCACCATGACGCTGTCATCAGTTTACTCATTCACCCTGCAGTCCTCGTTCTCATCCACACGGGTAGAAAGTACCTCGCATCTGTTGGTCAAAGTCGAGGGCTGAGACTCCTCCATCACTACATCCTAGATCCCCTTACCTGCCTGACTCACTGTAACAGCCTCCTGTCCTTGACAGTCGATGAACTCTAAAAATTCTCCTTAACCTAAGGGGTGTGCGTGACTGCCTCTGGGAACAAAGTGTCCAGGTAACATTTCTCTCCCTAATGTCCTGCAATGTCCGCAGCTCTGACTCCAGCTCAACGGCTCTGAGCTGAATTCTTATTGCAGTAAGTGTCTGCAGCTTATGGTTGTCTGGGATTGCAATGCTTTCCACAAACTCCCACATATTGCAGTCACAGCGCACCACCTACACTGCCATGTCTGTCTATCCTTATTTATTTGATTAGGTAACTAGTTACTAATTTATAAAATTATTGGCAAGTTACAGGCTCTCAACTTGTTGACAAAAGAACACTCATCATCTACTGAAAGTAAAACAAAAGAATAAAAAGCTGCACCTGCTTCCCCCTCTGCAAGTAAGTATACAGTGGGGTTCCCTTGAGGTCGGTGTGAGGACCACTGCTTTTCTAGATCTATAATAATGACTGAAACTTAGTTGTACAGGACACAATCTCAAAATTTGCAGATAACCCAAAACTTGGAAGTATTGTGAACTGTGAGGAGGGCAACATCAGTATTCAAGAGAACCTTGACAGGTTGGTGGAATGGGCAGACACACAGCAGATGAAATTTAGTGGAGATTGTAAAGTAATATATATTGGTAGGAAGAAGTCTGAGGCAAGAAGTCCCATCTCCAAGAGCTGCCGGCCAATCAGCGGGCTGACAGCTTTCAGTCCCAGCAGCACCACCGGGAGCAATGGCCACTGCTGGGACTGTACCCAGTGTGAGGAGCAGGAATGGAGGAGGCCTGGCATGGAGGTAAGTGTGCGGGACCTTGCCGGGGACAAATGGCCAGTGAGGATTGGGGAGGCGTTGGTGGTGGGGGAGGGGGGGGGTGTGCTCCGTGGGGCACAGGAGGGCCCCCCCCCCCCCAACCCGCAAGGAGGCCGCGAGGTTTTACTGGGCAGCCTCCTGGAGTGCTGAGCCACCCGCCTGCTGCTGATAATATACGAGCGGCAGTGGGAGGAGGGCCTTAAGTGGCAATTAATTGGTCATTTAAGGGTCTTAATTGGGCTGGTGCAGGAAGGCAACTGGAATAGTACTCCCTGCCTCCCACTCCATTTTACGCCCACTCCCCCGCCACCAGCCTGCTCTTCGGGGAGCATAAAATTCCGGCCAGAGTCTAAATGTCTACATGTTTTTTTTCCTGCATACTAAGAATTTGTAAACAATATTATTCATATAAACAGATTTACTTACGTGGCAGTGGTAGGCATTCATCCACTTGCAGTGGATTAGGAATATGCTAATTATTTTTCAGAAACTAAAAAATCTTGCTTAATTGTTGGAGGATATTTCTTGCAGCCTTTTTTCTAATCCTTTCACTAAGGATTTGCACTTCTTCTCCACTCCTACACTTCCCTTGATACCCGGGAATCCTTTTACTTTCTGTGGAAAATGCCACAGAAGATTCATTAAAATTTATAGATGAATTTTGCAAAAAAATTGGCTGTTGCACAAAAGATGTTATACATTGCTATAGAGGTAAAAATAAGAGGGGAATAAAAGTGTATTATTGAGCTGGAACCTGAAACTTACAAGCACATACAATTAAAGCCTGGCTCGGGTATTAAATTAAAACCCGACCCGACCACAGCCAACCAGAACCCGACCCGAGCCCTTTAATTTTTTTCGCGCCCGACCCAACCGGACCCGAATCTCCTTCATCTGTTCTGGCAGCAGGCTACTTCTGCAGCTGGCATTATGGGGAATCATGGGTAAGCCCGACACAACCCGAGCCTGAATGCTGGACTCGGAATTTTGACCAACCCAATCCGAACCCAACACATCGTCGGGTCTAGTTGGGTTCGGGTCGGGTAGCCAGGCTTTACATACAATTGTCTGTTGATTAACCTCTTCAGAAGAAGCATGTGCCTTAAATGTAGTAACCAATTTTGCAGCTAGATATCAAAACCATGCTCGGCCACCTATGATAGTTGGTATGTAAAATATTTATCCATTGATTCCTTAAGTGATTTTCAGTTGGCTCCTCTTTGGTATAGTGCATCAGTTTAGAGGTATTTAGAATTTATTCATGTAATCACGATTCCATGCACGATGAGATCACAATCTCAACCAGCTCAATAAGTATGGATATTAGAGTTGAATTTCTGAAGTTGTATGAAAACTTTACATGACTAACTGTTGACAATTGAATAGTTCAGCACTGTTAATTGTACCATCTGTAATCTCCAGATAGTGTCTTTAAAAGGAAATCATGGGGCAGTCTCCCAGGAATGAAACAAAGAAACAGATAAAAGTGTAGGACAATATTTCCGTCAGAATTATTGAATATCTTGGTAAGGAAAATGAGTGGTGGAAAGTAAATATTGGTTGTTTTAAAACCTGTCGGCAAAGCTACAGAAAATAACTGCAAAACATAAAAATGGAGGACATGGCACAATGTTGTATCAAAAACAGTAGTGTAGTTTTAGGAAGAGTAGTGTCTGAGAACAAAAATGTTGAATCTTTGAGAGAGGAAGAAAGTAAGGCACACAAACGGAAGAAATCACTATGGGACCTTCATGTCAAACATAGAAATGGAAAAATATAGACTTGAAACATGTTTCATTGGGATGAACATCAGGTGGATTCTACAACAGGCAAGTGATAATCTCTACCGCCAGGATGGTAATCTGATGAAGGTAAAAATTCCCCTGCGGTTTTAAGTGTTTATTGCAACAAAAAAGATGCAAAATCCTGGCTTTAGCATTTAGCAAAATGCATTATATAATATAGGATGGATAAAAGGGACAATTAAAGTTTAACCACATCCCTAATTAGAGTCTTCTGTAGCTCTTACCAAGTGCTATAATTATCGCTGATGGAAAAGATCTTAAGCATTTATATATATTTTAAATGTAAGAGAAAGATGCCAGTTAAAAGACTTTAAAAGTCACTGTTTTCATAGACTGATTTCTAGATAATTCTAAAAAAAAACCAATACAATTGTCATGTATCCTCTTTTTTGAAAATAGGAGCAGGAGTAGGCCATTCTGCCCTTCGAGCTCTCTCCGCCATTCATTATGATCATGGCTGATCATCCAACTCAGTAATCTGTTCCCGCTTTCCCCCATATCCTTTGATCCCTTTCGCCCCAAGAGCTATATCTAACTCTTTCTTGAAAACATACAATGTTTTGGCCTCAACTGCTTTCTGTGGTAGTGAATTCCACAGGCTCACCACTTTGTGGGTGAAGAAATTTCTCCTCATCTCAGTCCTGAAAGGTTTACCCTGTATCCTTAGACTATGACCCCTGGTTCTGGGCTCCCCCAATATCGGGAACATCCTTCCTGCATCTACCCTGTCAAGTCCTGTTAGAATTTTATAGGTTTCTATGATATCATCCGAACCGACTCAATCTCTCCTCATACGTCAGTCCCACCATTCCAGGAATCAGTCTGGTAAACCTTCACTGCACTCCCTCTATAGCAAGAACATCCTTCCTCAGATAAGGAGACCAAAGCTGCCCACAATATTCCAGGTGTGGCCTCACCAAGGCCCTGTATAATTGCAGCAAGACATCCCTGCTCCGGTACTCAAATCCTCTTGCTATGAAGGCCAACACACCATTTGCCTTTTTTACCACCTGTTGCACCTGCATGCTTACCTTCAGCAACTAGTGTACGTTGCATATTCCCCTGTCTCAGTTTATAGCCGTTCAGATAATCTGCCTTCCTGTTTTTGCTACCAAAGTGGATAACCTCACATTTATCCACATTATACTGCATCTGCCATGCATTTGCCCACTCACTCAACTTGTCCAAATCACCCTGAAGCCTCTCTGCATCCTCCTCACAACTCACCCTCCCACCCAGTTTTGTGTCATCTGCAAATTTGGAGATATTACATTTAGTTCCCTCATCTAAATCATTTAATATATATTGTGAATAGCTAGGGTCCGAGCACCGATCCCTGCGGTACCCCACTAGTCACTGCCTGCCATTCGGATAAAGACCCGTTTATTCCTACTCTTTGTTACCTGTCTGCCAACCAATCTAAGGGTGATCAATCTCACAAAGGAGATGAGTAATATCAAAATTTGGTAACCTAATTTTTATTTTTCAAATGCTGCATTAAACTTAGAATCATACATCACAGAAAGAGGCTGTTTGGCCCATAGTGCCTGTCAGCTCATTGAAAGTGCTATCCAATTGGTCCTAATCCCTTGCTCTTTCTCCATAGACCTGCAAGTCTTCTCCCTTCAAGTATTTATCCAATTCTCTTTTGAAAATCAGGACTGAATCTAATTCCACCGCTCTTTCAGATAGTGCAATGCAGATCAAAACAGCATGCTGCATTTAGAAAAAAACTCATCATCCTTCCTAGTTTTTTTTTGCTAATCACTTTAAATTTGTACCCTCTGGTTACCAACCCTCCTGCCAGTGGTGACAGTTTCTCCCTATTTACTCTTATCAAAATCCCTCATAATTTTGAACAGTTTTATTTAATTTCCCTAATTTCCCTTTAACTTTCTCTGGTCTAAGGAACATAATCTTAGCTTCTTTGGTCTGTCCACATAGCTGAAGTTCCTCAGCCCTGGTACCATTCTAGAAAATCTCCTCTGCAACCCCTCCAAGGCCTTGACATCCTTTCTAAAGAATGGTGCCTAGAATTGAACACAGTACTCAAGCTGAGGCCTAACTAGTGATTTACGAAGGTTTAGCATAACCTCCTTGCTTTTGTACTGCACCATCTATTTATTTCACCAAGGATACTGTATGAATTTTTAACAGCCTATCAGCTTATCGATCTTGCCACCATCAAAGATTTGTGTATGTAAACCTCCAGGTCTCTCCGTTCCAGCATTCCCTTGAAAATTATACCATTTAGTTTATATTTCCTCTCCTCATCGCCCTTAAATGTATCAATTCATACTTTGCTGCTTTAAATGGCATCTGTCATATATGCTGTGTTACGGTCAAGTGAGGAGGGGTCGAAAGGCTTTCACCTTTTCCCTCTCCTTGTTTGACCACAACAGGTTTAATTTTTTCATACTGGCTACTTCAGTAGGTGTTTGGTTCTTGTTGTGATCATAGCATGTAAGTAATCGGACGGGTTTTCTTGAAAGAGGTTAACTTTATTGTACCTAAACCGAACTAATGAAAATAATAAGCAATGTGCCAACTTTCACTCACTCACCACACACACACGCACACATACACACAAGGGGTTTATACATACACAAATAAGTTACAGAGTGGGGAAAGGTAGATTGGTTGAGTTAGATTCCATCGAAAAAAGGGGTATACAGAATTTGGTGATTCGGTTGGCTTCTAGTTGAATTTGGTAGTCCTGAGGCTTTTAGTTTGAAGCGTTAGATGACTGATTCAGTGGGTCTCTCAGAGACAGCAGTGCGGATGATTTCCTCCAACAGGGTTTCTGATTGTAGCCAGAGTGTGCAAAGGTGGTCAGTCAACAGGGAGGATTTGAAGCTTGCAAGCTGGATTGGAGAGAGAGAGAGACACCCCCACTTGGGTCTGCATGTGTCAGAGTCCAGCTGCTTCTCCTTGCTGCTACAGAGAAACACGAGCTTAAAACCACAGATGGGGAGGGGCTTGTCAGATGACAGTCACTCAGCGATTCAAGTATAGTAGTTAGCAGTATTTCTTCTTGCTACAAGAAAAAGAAGCAGTTCCCTTAAACTTCCTGGGTCTTGGTTCTTGCTGGGATGGGAAGACATCTCCTCTTCCTCCTCACAGGCCTTGCAATGTAGGATGCAGTGTTGCAAATTAGGTGGCCATCTTAAGCTGCTGGCAACGCCATCATTTATTTCTTCAAAAAAAATATAAATTCAGATCTCCGGTCAGTGGATTAAAGAAAATTATCATTCAACAAAACAAGTTGACGTGACCCCTCCACACCACGCGAAATGAAATGTGTCGGCAGGAACATTTCATTATGAGGTTGCAAATTTAAAAAAGAAACTGTACACACACACTCATCAGTCTCACTGTCATAGCCAAGATCTGGTTCAGTTTTTTTTAAATCTGGGATGGTTCTGTGCTGAGCTAAACTCTAGATAAAGCATCAGCTATCACATTGTTTTTCCCTGCAATGTGGATAATCTTTAGGTGGTAAGGTTGCAGAAGCAGGCTCCAATGAAAAAGCCTTGCATTCTGGGCTTTGAATTTCTCTGCAAAGGTCAAAGGATTGTGGTCAGTATAAGCTACAGTCTCTCTATATCCAATTTGAACATATACCTCAAAATGTTTGAGAGCCAGCAACAGTCCCAGAGTGTCCTTCTCCACAGTACAATATCTCCTTTGAAGTTTGTTTAATTTTTTGGAGAAATACCCAATTGGTCCCTCAATGTCTAACTCATAATCATGGAGCAGGACAGCCCCTATCCCTTGGTCACAAGCATCTACTGCCAGTTTAAATGGTTTATTAAAATTTGGAACTGTCAGCTCCGGTGCACTGGGGCTGGCTTTCAGCCTTTCGAAAGCTGTTTGGCACCACCCTAAACACACGACCTTTGCTTTTTTCTGTAATAAGTTTGTCAGTGGGGTGGCTATAGTGCTGAAGTTTGGGATGAACTTTCAGTAAAACCCACACAGGCCCAAAAGTCACATTATTTCACGTTTGGGTCGTGAGGACGGTAAAATCTATCAGCCCCTGTTACCTTTGCTTCTCTGGCAACACTCGCCCTTGACCCACAATATGCCTTAGGTAGGTTACCTGAGCTTTAGCGACCCCACTCTTTGCAAGATTTACCAAGAGGTCAGCCAACTGTAACCTCCAGAAGAGGGCTTCTAACTGGTCTAGATTGTCCCCCCCCAGGTGTCATTGTACACTAACAGATCATCCAGTTACACTACACAGTTGGGCAGGCCAACCACTACCTGGTTCATCAGCCTTTGGAAGGTGGCTGGGGCATTTCTTAATCCAAAGGGTATCACCCTGCACTGGAATAAGCTGTCTGTGGTGACAAAAGCTGAGATCTCTTTAGCTTGGGTGGGTAAGGGAACCTGCCAGTACCCTTTTAACAGGTCTACTTTGGTTATGTTGGTGGCGTTTCCTACTCTATCTATACAGTCTTCCAGGCGGGGAATTGGGTAGGAATCAGCTCTGGTCCCTGCATTAAACTTGCTGGAATCAATGCAAAGCCTTGTTAAGCCTTTGGTTTTGGGCACATGCACAACTTGGGAACTCCAGCTGCTCTGATTGGACGCAATCAACTTGTGCTCCAGCGTATACTGAATTTCCTCCCGAACCTGAGTCAGTTTCCTGGGACCGAGGCGATAGGGATTTTGTTTTATGGGAGGGGTCTCTCCTACATCCACATCCTGTAGGGTTAGGGTTGTGCACTCTGGTTTGTCCCTACAGATCCCTTTAAATGCTGTGAGCAGCCTTGTTAGGTCTCCTCTCTATTCTGTATTGAAATAGAAGAGTACGGTGTCTAGTTTCCCTAACATTTCAGTGTTCACAAACCAGACAATAGGGGGTTTGACTTGGAAATCCTGCAGGCCTCCCTCTAACTCGTCCCCATTTTCCCTTTCGCCCTCCTCTTTCCTGACTGCCTGACAGACATGTGCTTGTTTGTCCCCTTCCTGACTGTGATACCATTTTAACATATTGATATGGCACAGCCTTTGCTTTTCCAACATTCTGGGGTGTAAACAAAACCTACCTGTCTTCCTGGCTCTATATCTTCAGCTGGGCTGCAGTTCCAGCAGTGGCAACCGCTCCCGGTTGACTCTTAAATACCCTCTGAAATGGCCTACAGCAAACCATTCAGTTGCATCTAACCGCAACAAAGTCATTAAAAAAGAATAAAACCGGACGGACCATCTGGCATCAACTAAGGCACTGGAAACAGCAACGGCAAACCCAGCTCTGTCGACCCTGCAAAGTCCTTATTACTAACATCTGGGAGAACTGTCCCACAGACTAATCAAGCAACAGCCTGACATAGTCATTCTCACAGAATCATACCTTACAGGCAATGTCCAGACACTGCCATCACCATCCCTGGGTATGTCCTGTTCCACTGGAAGGACCAACCCAGCAGAGGTGGCAGCACTGTAGTATACAGTCGGGAGGGAGTTGCCCTGGGAGTCCTCAACATCGAGTCCAGGCCCCATGCAGTCTCATGGCATCAGGCCAAACATGGGCAAGTTAACCTCCTGCTGATTACCACCTACCGCTCTCCCTCAGCTGATGAATCAGTACTCCTCCAGGGTGAACACCACTTGGAGGAAGCACTGAGGGTGGCAAGGGCACAGAATGTACTCTGGGGGGGGGGACTTCAATGTCCATCACCAAGAGTGGCTCGGTAGCACCACTACTGACCGGTACAGTCATAAAGGACATAGCTGCTAGACTAGGTATGAGGCAGATGGTGAGGGAACCAACAAGAGGGACAAACATACTTGACCTCGTCCTCACCAATCTGCCTGCCGCAGATGCATCTGTCCATGACAGTATTGGTAGGAGTGACCACCGCACAGTTGTTGTGGAGACCAAGTCCCGCCTTCACATTGAGGAAACCCTCCACAGTGTTAAGTCGCTCTACCACCGTGCTAAATGGGATAGATTTCGAACAGATCTAACAATGCAAAACTGGGCATCCATGAGGCGATGTGAGCCATCAGCAGCAGCCGAATTGTACTCAAACACAATTTGTAACCTCATGACCTGGCATATTCCTCACTCTACCGTTAAACCATCAAACCAGGAGACCAACCCTGGTTCAATGAAGAATGCAGGAGAGCATGCCAGGAGCAGCACCAGGCATACCTCAAAATGAGGTGTCAACCTGGTGAAGCTACGACACAAGAATACTTGCATGCCAAACTGTGTAAGCAGCATGCAATAGACAGAGCTAAGTGATCCCATAACCAACGGATCAGATCTAAGTTCTGCAGTCCTGCCACATCCAGCCGTGAATGGTGGTGGACAATTAAACAACTAACTGGAAGAGGTGGCTCCACAAATATCCCCATCCTCAATGATGGGAGAGCCCAGCACATCAGTGCGAAAGATAAGGCTGAAGCATTTGGAACAGTCTTCAGGTAGAAGTGCCGAGTTTTTGATCCATCTCGGCCACCTTTTGAAGTGCCCAGCATCACAGATGCCAGACTCCAGCTAATTCGATTCACCCCGCATGATATCAAGAAACGACTGAAGGCACTGGATACTGCAAAGGCTATGGGCCCTGACAAAATTACGGCAATAGTACTGAAGACCTGTGCTCCAGAACTTGCCGTCCCCCTAGCCAAGCAGTTCTAGTACAACTACAACACTGGCATCTACCCAGAAATGTGGAAAATTGCCCAGGTACGTCCTGTACACAAGCAGGACAAGTCCAACAATTCCCGCCCCATCAGTCTACTCTCAATCATCAGTAAAGTGATGGAAGGCGTCATCAACAGTGCTATCAAGCGGCACTTGCTTAGCAATAACCTGCTCAGTGATGCTCAGTTTGGGTTCTGCCAGGGCCACTCAGCTCCAGACCTCATTACAGCCTTGGTTCAAACATGGACAAAAAAGCTGAACTCAAGAGGTGAGGTGAGAGTGACTGTCCTTGACATCAAGGCAGCATTTGACTGAGTATGGCATCAAGGAGCCGTAGCAAAACTGAAGTCAGTATGAATCGAGGGAAAACTCTCCGCTGGTTGGAGTCATACCTAGCATAAAAGAAGATGGTTGTGGTTGTTGGAGGTCAATCATCTGAGCTCCAGGATATCACTGCAGGAGTTCCTCAGGGTAGTGTCCTAGGCCCAACCATCTTCAGCTGCTTCATCAATGACCTTCCATCAATCATAAGGTCAGAAGTGGGAATGTTTGCTGAAGATTGCACAGTGTTCAGCACCATACACGACTCCTCAGATACTGAAGCAGTCCGTGTAGAAATCCAGCAAGACCTGGACAATATCCAGGCTTGGGCTGTTAAGTGGCAAGTAACATTCATGCCACACAAGTGCCAGGCAATGTCCATCTCCAACAAGAGAGAATCTAACCATCTCCCCTTGAGATTAAATGGCATTACCATCGCTGAATCCCCCACTATCAACATCCTAGGGGTTACCATTGACCGAAGAGTGAACTGGAGTAGCCATATAAATACATGGCTACAAGAGCAGGTCAGAGACTAGGAATCCTCCAGGTGAGTTAACTCACCTCCTGACTCCCCAAAGCCTGTCCACCATCTACAAAGCACAAGTCAGGAGTGTGATGGAATACTCTCCACTTGCCTGGAAGCGTGCAGCTCCAACAACACTCAAGAAGCTCGACACCATCCAAGACAAAGCAGTCCTCTTGATTGGCACCCCATCTACAAACATTCCCTCCCTCCACCACCAATGCACAGTGGCAGCAGTGTATACCATCTGCAAGATGCACTGCAGCAACGCACCAAGGCTCCTTAGACAGCACCTTTCAAACCCGCGATCTCTACCAACTAGAAGGACTAGGGCAGCAAATGCATGGGAACACCTCCATCTGTAAGTTCCCCTCCAAGTCACACACCATCCTGACTTGGAGGTCTATCGCCGTTCCTTCACTGTTGCTGGGTCAAAATCCTGGAGCTCCCTTCCTAACAGCACTGTGGGTGTACCTACCTCACATAGACTGCAGTGGTTCAAGAAAGCAGCTCACCACCACCTTCTCAAGGGCAATTGGAGATAGGCAGTAAATGCTGGCCTAGCCAGCGACACCCCCATCCCATGAATGAAAATAAAGAGCAGCCGGCTCGCTGATTTGCTAGCAGCTCAATGAGGTGGGACTTCTTCCCTGAAGTGGGTGGATGTCCTGCCTCGGAACAATTAAAGCCTGGGGACCTGTAAAATGCAGGTCGGATCCCCAGGCAAGGCGGAAGCGGGTGTGAGATAGGGCAGAGGGCAGGAGAGATTAAATAACAAAGATGTCATGGGATGAAGGCAAAGAGAGTGTTCATACTTGTGGTGAAAGATAAAGCATTAATCCAGCAAGAGTGTTAATGGCAGAGTAATGAGCAACTCTGTCCAAAAGCACAAACATGAAAAACAGGCACTGGCTAAAAAATAAAATAAAATATATATTTTTTTAAATATAGAAAAAAGGCCAGTCATGCTCTGAAATTATTGAACTCAATGTTGAGTTTGCAAGGCTGTAGAGTGTCTAATCGAATGATGAGGTGCTGCTCCTCGAGCTTGCTTTAATGTTCACTGGAACACTGCAGCAGGCCAAAGACAGAAATGTGGGCATGAGAGCAGGGGGATGTGTTGAAATGGCAAACATCCGGAGGCTCGGGGTTATGTTTTCGAACTGAGCGGAGGTGTTCCGCCAAGCGGTCACCCAATCTACGTTTGGTTTCCCCAAAGTAGAGGTGACTGCATTGTGAGCAGCGAATACAGTATACTAAATTGAAGAAGTAATTTGCTGCTTCACCTGGAAGGAGTGTTAGGGGTCTCTTCTCTTTACTACTCTGTATGGGCGTTCAGTGGTTCTCCCTATATTTGTAATAGCACGAACATATGTTCTGCGGGATGAAATGTTCTGACCTTGGCATGTTTATCTGCCTGCCTTTTCATCACTGTCTGGGAGGTTTTTAGGTGTTCCTGAGCCATCGCACAGGCTCTCGTGAGCTGTTCTTGGAACTTGGAGATGTAGTCTAACAGGTGTTACAAAAGTGCCTCTGTGTTTTAAATATATTTTTTTGAGGATTCATTTTTGAAAGATTAAAGAAATGTTAAACTTTGGGGTTTTCGAAGGGGGTCATGTAAAGGCCACATGACTTTTGGAAAATAGTCCCTGGAAATGTTTTTTAAAAAGGGCGCTGAAAGGTCTTGTGAGGAAGACTAGTCTTTCCGGGAAACTACCTGACTTCCGGCAAAAACAACAAACCTTTCCTGGAAACCACCTGACTTCCAGCTCAACAAACAACAGAGAACTTGGGACACTTGGAGAAGTTGTTTACAAAGAAGTAACAGGTCAAGATTGATGGAGGTCAAAAGGTTGAAAAGCACTGTTCTGAAAGATCCCAGTGACCTGTCTATGTGTACTCTGAGGCTAGACTGTATGCCAGTTTTGGAACACAACATATCTCATCTATTTCTTCAAGAATGAGCAAGTATTCAGCCCAAGTGTGGTTTTTGTCTGCAATAGAGCTCTAAAAATGAAAACCCCTTCATTTTTTTGGTTAACCGGTGTATGTGTGAGTATGAGGGGATAAGGTAAAAGGGGAACTTGTATTTCGATCTGTGTTTATGCTTTGCTTCATTTCTGGTTAAAACTTGTTTCATAATAAACTGATTATTTTATTGTTTATTTAAAAAAAACCTGGTTGGTGTGTTTTATTCTGGGAGAAATAGAGTATATGATTGACCATATCGGTAAGTAGGAAAATTTAAATATCTGTTGTGACCTGTGGGACTAGAATAAACAGTGCACTCCTCCTGCCTCAGTCATAACACAGGGAAGGTTCATCCCTGTGTCCTAAGAGCCTCTCCTTGATTAGTTTCAGAGGACCTCTCACCTCCTGTCCATAAACTAATTCATTGGGTGAGCCCCTGGTAGCAAACAGAAGACAGTCCTTTGTCCCAGTCATGGGGGTACTCATAGCAGTATGTTCTGATTATTGTCTTTAGGGTCTGGTGGTACTGCTCCAAAGCCCCTTGTGACTGTGGTGGTAGGCTGAGGACTTTAGCTGGGTTATGCCCAGATTACCCATGACCTTTTGAAAAAGACTGTACATAAAATTTGTACCCTGGTTCGACTAGATCTCAGCAGGCAGCCCATATCGGATGAAGAATTGGGCTAGCCCTCTACTACTGCCTTGAAAGAGAAAGTTCTTGGAGGGGTAGCCTCTGGAAATGGAGTAGCCACATCCATAATGGTGAGAAGATACTGGTAGCCCCCTTTTGTTTCGGCAGGAGCCCCACACACTCTATCAGCACTTGGCTGAACAGTTCCCCAAAAGCCGGTATGAGATTTAGGGGTGCAGGTTTTATTGAAGTTTGAGGCTTCCCCACACGTGTGGCAAATCTTACAGAACTCCACCACATCCTTGTAGTGTTGTGGCCAATGAAAATGCTGCCTGATGCGGGATTGGGTATTTCCGATACCAATATCTCCAGCCATTGGAATCTTGTGGGCTATTTTCAATATTTCCCAACAGTATGTCGGAGGCACCACTACCTGGTGAACCACTGTCCACTCTTCATCTGCAGATCTATGAGGAGGTCTGCACTTCATCAGCACCTCATCCTATAAATAGTAGCACTTTGGAACTGCCTCTGATTCAGCTTCAGTTTGGGCAGTCTGTGCTAACTTTTTTAACCCTGGGTCAGCTTGCTGAGCCTCGACCAAGAAAGACCTGTTTAACCCATCCTCTGGGTCCTCTATCTTCCCAAAGAAGGTTTCAGATAACCAGACAGTAGGGTCATCAGTCTGCAGTGCCAGTTCAGCCTCCTCTGACGGAGCTTGTTTGGCCATGGACCAGGTCACCACACAGTCAGGAAAAATGCCAGGGACCTTTTCCTGTATTTGCACTGTCTGCCTGACCTCTTTTGTTCTCTCTCAAACCACTGGGGAAGCTACCACCTTCGCCCCCAAGAGATCATTACCCAGGAGCAGGTCGACCCTGTCCGCAGGTAAACTAGGGACAATCCCCACGGTTACTGGTCCTGAAACAGGGTCGCACTCCAGGTGCACCCGTTTTAAAGGTATGGGCCTATACCTTCCTGCAGGAGAGATTATGTGGCCCCTGTATCCGTAAGTGTGACTATAGGCTTACTCGCCTCACTTGAGGGATATGGGGTCACTTTTCCTCTGGACACAAAATCCTGGTAACTCTCAGGGATTTTGTTAAGTTTTCCTGCACTCTCAGCGGTATGTTTACTGGCTTTTACTGCTGCAGTTAAAGCCACAGCCTGGCCTGCTGTGTTTTCCATCAGGGCCCCTTTTCCTGCACTGGTCTGGTGTACCCTAACTAAACCTATGGGTTTTCCCTGTAACTTACAGCAATCAGCTCGAAGGTGACCCACCTTGTTGCAATGGAAACAGACAGGCTTTCGGGCAGCACTCCTGTTCTCAGCACCTTCCCTTTGGCCTGAGGATAGCTTCCTATGTTTCAAGCTCTCTCTTCTCACCCATGACTGTTCATCCTCCTATCACCCTGCCACCTTCTATCCTTTTCAGGTTTTTAGAGATGATTAAGGCAGGATTTCCCTTGGGGCAAGGGCTTGTGAATAAGTATATAATCATCAGCCAGGATTGCTGCCTGCCTGGCTCTTGGAACCTTTTGTTCCTCCACGTGGTTTCTTATGGAAAGGGGAAGTGAGTTTTTGAACACCTCGAGGAGGATCACGTCTCTAAGGTTTTCATAGGTGGACTCTATCTTGAGTGCCTGTATGCATCGGTCAAAATAAAGTTGCTTAACCCTTTGAAACTCGATGTAAGTTTGTTCAGGCTGCTTTCGGAGAATTCAGAATTTTTGGCGGTACGCCTCCAGTACTCGCTCATATGCACTCAAGATAGTATTTTTAGTCATCTCATAATCTGATGAACTTTCATCAGGCAACAGTGAATAAACCCCATGGGCTTTTCCTGTTAATTTGCTCTGCAACAACAGTATCCAGCTCTCTACTGGCCCTTTCAACTGTTTTACAAGCTTTGTCAAAAGAGATGAAATATGTTTCTACATCCCCCTCATTGAACTTTGGTATCAACTGGAAGAACTTTTAAGAGTTCAGCACTCTGTCCTGAGCTAGGGGTAGTTCTTTCACTGTGGTGTCTTCATTAGGTACATTTTTATTTATTTATTTATTTAGAGATACAGCACTGAAACAGGCCCTTCGGCCCACCGAGTCTGTGAAGACCAACAACCACCCATTTATACTAATCCTACATTAATCCCATATTCTCTACCACGTCCCCACCATTCTCCTACCACTTACCTACACTAGGGGCAATTTACAATGGCCAATTTACCTATCAACCTGCAAGTCTTTTGGAGGTGGGAGGAAAGCGGAGCACCCGGCGGAAACCCACACAGACACAGGGAGAACATGCAAACTCCGCACAGGCAGTACCCAGAACTGAACCCGGGTCACTGGAGCTGTGAGGCTGCGGTGCTAACCACTGCGCCACAGTGCCGCATTGGGTCACATTGGGTCTTGCCCTATTCAGTTCAAACTGCCTTATGTCCCTTTAGAAAACTCTTTTTCACTTTCCTCCCTTTCTCTTTCCCTTTCCCTTTCCTGGAATTCACTTCCTTTTTCTTTTTCTTGGAATTCTAATTTTCTCTGTTCTAGCTGTATCCTAGCTAATGTTACTCTGTCTGTTTCAGATTCTGTGTCTGTCTCCGGTTCTTCTGTATCAATTTTAAAATGGTTGGCCACAAGTTTTAGGATTTCGGGCTTCATAACGGCCCAGCTACATTCTAACTGCCCAGCTACATTCCTCAACTCTTCAATAGATAGGGCTTTTAACCTGGCCCAAGTAACTTCACTCTGTTCTAGGAAGGTACTGGCCTCGAATGTGGACATTTTAGTACTCTAGCACAGGAAACCACAAGAAAACTTGTATTAAAGTTTTAAAATTATTGCTAAAATAAAAAAAAATACTTTGGCCAAATATTTGTTAATTCTTGAAAAAAAAAGTATAAGATGTGGATTGTTCCAGTTTT
Source organism: Heterodontus francisci (assembly GCF_036365525.1). Lineage (NCBI taxonomy): Eukaryota > Metazoa > Chordata > Chondrichthyes > Heterodontiformes > Heterodontidae > Heterodontus > Heterodontus francisci. The sequence continues at coordinate 53,571,808 of NC_090388.1, read as the reverse complement.
TTTTTGGTCTGGCGTCCAGGTACATAGAGACGGGTTTCACTAGACACATGCGGTGATCACTCAGATCTTTTCAAAAGCAGTTTGTTCAGGAGATGTTGAGAGAAAGTCTTGCAGAGCTTCTCAGGAGAAATGCTGCAACAGTTTCTCCAGTTCTCACTGGTCTGGTGTACCCTGACTAAACCTATGGGTGTTCCCTGTAACTTCCAACAGTCAGCTGGAAACATACAGGCTTTCAGGCATCACTCCTGTTCTCAGCACCTTCCTTTTTAGCCTGAGGAGGGCTCCAGCTCTCCCTTCTCACCTATGGCTGTTCATAAGAACATAAGAACAGGAGCAGGAGTAGGCAATTCAGCCCCTCAAGCCTGCTCCGCCATTCAATACGATCTTGGCTGATCTCATTTTGGCCTCAACTCCACTTTCCTGCCCGTTCTCCATAACCCTGAAACCCATTACTAATTAAAAATCTGTATCTCCTCCTTAAATTTACTCAATGTCCCGGCATCCACCGCACTCTGGGGTAGTGAATTCCACAGACTCACGACCCTTTGAGAGAAGTAATTTCTCCTCATCTCTGTTTTAAATCTGCTACCCCTTATCCTAAAACTATGACCTCTTGTTCTAGATTGCCCCACCAGAGGAAACATCCTCTCTACATCTACTTTGTCAATCCCCTTAATCATCTTATTTATCTCAATTAGATCTCCTCTCATTCTTCTAAACTCTAGAGAGTAAAGGCCTAAACTGCTCAATCTCTTTCCATAAGACTAACCCCTCATCTCTGGAATCAATCTAGTGAACCTCCTCTGAACTGTCTCCAATGTAACTACATCCCTCCTCAAGTAAGGGGACCAAAACGTACGCAATACTCCAGGTGCGGTCTCACTAAGGCCTTGTACAGCTGTAGCAACACTTCCCTACTTTTATACTCAATTCCTTCAGCAATAAATGCCAAAATTCCATTTACCTTCCTTATTACCTGCTGCACCTGCAGCCTCCTATTATTGTATGATTCCCAGCTTCCAATTTCCCATTTGTCCTTGGCTTTGACCCCAGACGTGAGCCCCCAAATTTCTGTTACAATCAAGTGAAGAAGGGTCTAAGGGCTTTTCTCTCTCCCCTCTCTTTGTTCGACCATAAACAGTTTTAATTCTTTCTTAAAGTACTGGCCAATTCAGTAGATGTTTGATTATTTACTTGCTATGATCATAACTGGAACCAATCGGACAGGTTTTCTTGAGTTTAACAAAGAAAGAGGTTAACTTTATTGTACCTAAACTAAACTAATGAAAATAATAAACTACGTATCAACTCTGTCAGTACAGTCTTCCAAGCGAGGGTTTACCCCGAAACTTCTGCATGAAGGTGTCCCACCTTGAGGCAATGGAAACGCTTAGGCTTTCAGACCTCACTTCCACCCTCAGCACTTTCCCTTCTGGCCTGAGGAGGAGATCCCGGGGCAGTCCCAGTCATCTCTTCTCGTCCCTGGCTTCTCTCACCTTCTATCCTTCTCAGGTTTGTGGGTGTGACAGAGAAAGGGTATGGGCTTGTGGACAAGTTCGTAATCATCAGTGTTCTCAACTGGCTGTTGAAATCTTCTGGTTCTCTATCTGGGTTCTTACTAACAGAGGGAGTGAATTTTTAAATTCTTCCGGGAGAATTATTTCCCTCAGGGTCTCATATGTGGCCTCTACCTTTAGTGCTTGCATCCAATGATCAAAGTTAATTTGCTTTACCCTCTCAAATTCCATATAAGTCTGCCCAGGCTGTCTCTGGAGGTTCTGAAATTTCTGCCTGTAAGCTTCAGGGGCTAACCCATAAGCAGTGAGAATAGCCTTTTTTGCCATTTCATAACCTGCAGAAGCCTCCTCAGAAGGCAGAGCTCATGAAGTTTATGCCATGCTTATCAACCTGCTTTGCATGAGTAGTGTCCAGTTTTCTTTCAGCTACCTCATCTGCTTAGCTAACTTTTCAAAAGAAATGAAAAATGCCTTTACATCCCTTTCTTCAAACTTCGGGAGGGCTTGCACAAATTTAAACAGCTCCCCACTGGGTCCTGGATTGGAGTCAGATTCTTCCTCATCAGAACTTTCCCTGGAGTCAAGGCCACCCTTTTTCAGTTCCAGCCTTTTTAATTGGAATAACCTTTCTTGGTCCCTTTCTGTCTCCCGACTCTCTTCTGTTTCCTTTTCTCTTTCCCTTCGCTGTTCTAGTTTCAGCTTCCAAAATGCTCTTTCTTTTTCCTTTTCTTCTCTCTGAAGTGCTTCTCTTTCAAGTTCAAGTTTTCTCATTTCTTTTTCCTGTTCAAGTAGCTTCATCTGCAACTGAATTCCAGCTAATTCAACTGAATTACCATCTGGATTGCCTTTTCCTGCTTCCAATTTCAAATACTTTGCTATTAGCTGAATTATGTCAGCTTTCTTAGCTCCTGGTTTTCACTCTGACTCCAACTTTTCTGACAATGCTATTAGCCTAGCCTTGGTTAAGTTTTGTAAATCACTCAGGGATAAATCCTCCCTTTCCAGAAAGGTCATAGCAACTGACAAAGAAATTTTGATTTTCAATACATATAGCAAAATTCACCGTAAAATAAAATTAATCAGCCTTAACCTCAGCAAGTCACAACACTCGTATTTGTCTGGATTTCGAATCACGCAAGAGCCCCCAATTATATGTTACAACCGAGGATGGAGGAGTGCACTGACTTTCTCTAGTTCCGCTTCTCCACAGGTCGCAACATACATTTAAATGTTTTACTCTGTTACCGATATGGGCAATTATATACTTTATTTTTAGTTTCAGAATAAAAATCCGCCAACCAGGTTTCATTAATAAACAACAAAATTATTAATTTGTTATAAAACAAGACTCATTCAATAAGGATGCAAGGCTTATAAACACACAGGTTGAAATAGGAAAGTATAAATATACTCCCTTCTAAATAACCCAACACACACACACACACACACATACACATACACATACACACACACACACACACACACACACACACACACACACGTCACCAGTTGAAGGAAAAATAAAGAAGTTTTCTCAGCAGAGATCAACTTTACAAAAAAAAAATACTATGGCCAAATATGTGTTAATCATTGAAAAAAAGGATAAGATATGGATTGTTCCAGTTGGTTCTTTGGTCTGGCGTCTAGGTACATGTAGACGGGTGTCACTAGACACATGCGATGATCACTGGGATCTTTTCAGAAGCAGTTCATTCAAGAGATGTCGAGAGAAAGTCTTGCAGAAGCTTCACAGCAGAAATGCTGCAACAGTTTCTCAGGTTCTCACGCTGGATTCTCAGGGTTTCTCAAAGAGGTGGAACAGGATGTACTGGTTGCCTCTCTCTTAGCAGGCTTACATCCCAACTGCCCATTCAAACAGTTCAAAAAGGTAACCAACTCCTGACCACCATAAACCTAGACATGTCACTTCTCTGTAAATAACTCCAATAGTCAGCAAGGTTCCTGCTGTTTACTTCGCGTAAAGCATGTGACTTCCAGTAAGTGTTTGTTTTTTAAACAAAGTCTCAAGTGTCCTTCCAGTGATCCTTTTGAAACAAAAACAAGTCCAGCCTCTCCTCAGATATTTCCACAGACGTTTGAACATGAGTCCACAAAAAATATTTAAAATGGAAGCACCTTGATAACAGTATTCATTAAGAACCAGACCCACATTTTCCGCTTCCACACGCAGGTTACCCTTATGGTCTCTAAAAGTCCCTACTCTTTCTTTAGTTATCCTCTTGCTCTTTATGTACTTACTAAAAAAAAAGTGGGTTTTCCTTAATTCGACTTGCCAATATTTTTTCATGTCCTCTCTTTTCTTTCCTAATTGGCTTTTTAATTTCCAGCTACGCTTGCTATAGAACTCTAGGTTTTCTGCAGTATTTTGCCTTTGGTATCTATTATAAGCTTCCCTGTTTGTCTTTATCTTCTCCTTTAAATCCCTTGACACCCGGGGGCTCTGGATTTGTTACTTCCATTCTTTTTCTTGAAGGAAACATACTTGCTCTGAACCCCCACTATCTCTTTTGTTATGATCCCCGTAAAGATCAATAAACCAAAAGAATCAAATCGACCGACTGACCCCAATTTTGGAAAAAAAGACAGGATTTCATTTTTATAAATTCTATTTGAACACTCAAACCAAAACCAACATAAGTTAAACATGAACAGACAGTTAAATCACTATGGCAATATACATTACACGTTAATTATCGGTTGCAACAAAGATTGATCTCACAGATTCACTGGGTACCGACCGATGGCACCGACGAGTCACAAAGTTCCTCAAAACCATGAAATTCTTCAGGTAGATGTCCAACTCCTGATGTCCAAGATGGCAAAACAGAAGTAATGTCTTCTCATTGATAACGAGCATTGTAATCTTCCCTTAAATGTTTTGGTCTTGTTGCCTCTCAGATGACCCCGGTGCTGCTGCCAACAGTCTTGATGGAGTGATTCCACCTATAGCTCTTTAGGTCACTGAAAACAGCTGCGGCAACTCATATTTTCCAATGGCCAGCTCCCAAAATGAGGTCTTTTCTCTTTGCAGCCTGCTTTTGTTTTAAAACCAACAGCTTGCAGCCTGTTTCAATTCTACAGTCTTGATAACTGAGCTTGGATAGCTCTGGTTACACCTCTGATCATATGACTGTATCCTGTGTTTTTAATTGGACTTAACCAATTCTGTTTTCCCAGAACTCTGAAGCTTTTAGCTTCATTTTCCAGTGAAGACTGTCTCAAAAAAAAAAGCTTTGAAACCAGAGTCTGTGCAACTAACAGTACATTCAGCGAGTCAATTGTTGCAATTACAGTCTGCATACGCGGACTCCATCACACTTCCTTGAATGCCTTCCACTTACCTGGTACTGATTTACCTTCAAGTAACTGTTTCCAGTTCACTTTAGCTAAATCACATCCCCGCTTAGTAAAATTAGCTTTTGCCCCAATTGAGAACTTTTATTCCTGTTATTTCCTTGTCCTTTTCCATAACTATCCTAAGTCTCACTGAAATATGATCACCTCCACAAAATGCTTCCCAACTGATACCCCTTCCAACTGCCCAGTTTCATTTCCTAAAACCAAGTCCAGAACCACCCCCTCTCTTCGACTTGCTACATACTAGCTAAAAAAAGTTCTTCTGAATGCATTTCAAGAATTCTGCTCCCTCTGCACCACTCATACTAATTCTATCCCAGTTAATATTAGGGTAGTTGAAGTCCCCTACTATCACTGCCCTAATGATTTTGCACTTCTCAGTGATTTTCTGACATATTTGCTCTTCTATCTCCCTCTGACTGTTTGTAGGTCTATAGTATACCTCCAGTAGTGTGATTGCCCCTTTTTTGTTCTTAATTTCAACCCTAGTTTGATGATCCTTCTACCATATCATCCCTCCTCACAGGTATCATTGTTTCTTTAATCAATATTGCAACCCAGATCCTTTATTATCCTCCTCTCCTCTCATCTCATCTGAAAACCCAGTAACCAGGAATGTTTATCTGCCATTCCTGCTCTTCTTTCAGGCTTGCCTCAGTTCTAGCTGTAATATCATAATCCCACGTGTCAATCTGTGCTCTCAGCTCATCTGCCTTATTCCCTAAACTTCTTACATTGAAGCATGGACTTGACAGGGTAGATGCAGGAAGGATGTTGCCGATGGTGGGGGAGTCTAGAACCAGGGGTCATAGTCTAAGGATACGGGATAAACCATTCAGGACTGAGATGAGGAGAAATGTCTTCACCTAGAGAGTGGTGAACCTGTGGAATTTGCTACCACTGAAAGCAGTTGAGGCCAAAACATTGTATGTTTTCAAGAAGGAGTTAGATATAGCTCTTGGTTTAAAGGGATCAAAGGATATGGGGTGAAAGCGGGAACAGGTTACTGAGTTGGATGATCAGCCATGATCATAATGAATGGCGGAGCAGGCTTGAAGGTCCGAATGGCCTACTCCTGCTCCTAATTTCTATGTTTCTATATACCATTTAGCACTGCCAAACTCCCTTATTGTCAATGTTTCCTCTGATTTCCAAATATGCTTACTAATTTTCTGCCTTCCATTTCCAACTTTACTCTCAGGATCCCACTCCCCTGCCAAGCTAGTTTAAACCCTCCCCACAGCACTAGCAAAACCTCCTGCAAGGATATAGGTCCCAGCCCTGTTGAAGTGCAACCCATTCAGCTTGTACAGGCCCCGCATCCCCCAGAAGTGGTCCCACTGCCTATGGAATCTAAAACCATCCTTCCTAAACCATCTCTCCAGCCACATTTTCATCAGCTCTATCTTCTTATTTCTGTGTTCACTAGCACTTGGCACTGGGAATAATCCGGAGAGTACTATCTTTTCTTTTCAATCTCTTTCCTAGCTCCCTAAACTCTGCCTTCAGGACTTCATCCCTCTTTCTGCCTGTGTCTTTCGTGCCGAAATGGACCTGGACCTCTGGCTATTCACCCTCCCTCAATGTCCTGCTCTGCTCAGTGACATCCTTGACCCTGGCACCAGGGAGGCAACTGAGCATCCTGGAGTCATGTATGCAGCTGCAGAAGTGCCTGTCTGTTCCCCTAACCATTAAATCCCCTACCACTATTGTTCTTGCACTCTTGTTCCACCTCACTTCCCCATGCAGCTGAACCACTCATGTGGCCATGGACTCGTCTCTGTCTGCACCCACCAGAGAAACCAGCACACTCATCAGTATTCAGAACTGAATGTCGGTTGGAGAACGAGATTCACTCATGGGATCCCTGCCGTACCTGCCTGGTCCTCCTTTTCCTTCTGGTGGTCACCCATTCCCTCTCTGCCTGCACATTCTTTCAGCTGCAGGATGACCACCTCCAAAAACATACAATCCACAAAGCTCTCAACCTCACGGATGCCCTGCAATGACTCCAGCAGTCACTCAAGCTCCGAAACCTGGAGTTTGAGCTGCTCGAGCTGGTGACACATGCTGCACATGTCATCCAGGCCATGAAAAGCAGCCGGGATTTCCTACATGGCACAGAGTGTGCATTCCAAGGTCTGAGGTTCCCTTTACTTTCTAGACTGTTATCTAGAAACACCAACTACTTACCAGGTCTCGCTGTCTTCCACTTCCTCATTCAGACCGCTCCTTGCTTTGTAAAAGACTAGAACAACATTTCTTCCCTCATTGTGTCGAATTCCCTCACTCACCAAATTCCCCGAGTTAATCACTCAGACGAAGTAGTACTCCATTGAGTTGGACTCCATGCTACCTGGCTCCTAACTGATGCTACTGGTGCTTCTTCAAGAGAATAGAACTGATGCATGTTTTGGGCATGCATACTCCTGGTAGTTCTACAGGATTAGGAACTCCTGCCCATCGCATACACTAGAGCTCCATTCTTCTGTCAGAGCATCAGTGAACAAGAGAAGTGCCAGTGTGAACTGAGGGGGGAGAGAGAGAGAATTGTCAAACTGAACTAAGTGGTGGAGGAGGGGTGGTGAGGAAGAAGAATGCCCAGCTGAACTGAGGGGAGAAAATTGCTGACTAGAACCGTAGCAGTTTATAACAGTAGAAGGGCATTTGACAAATTGGGGGGAATTTTAACTTCAAAAAAGATGGGTTTGAGGCAGGTGAGAGGATTAAAGTGCAAAAAATCTGTTCCCAAACCAAACCTGCCTCCAACCCGCCCAATTCTGAGGCTGGAAAGTGGACGGGCTATGTATCCACTCCAAGGAGGTGGATTGGAACTTTAAATATGATAACGAGGCTTCGTGCCTCATTGTTATTCTGTTTTTCAACTTTAACTCTGGTCGGCCAGGTTTCCTGAGCATTCGGAAACCCGGCAACGTCATCGAGGTGAGGACTTTGATGGATTCAGTTGCTGCCAGATCTGCAGAGTATTTACAGCACTTTCTGCTTTTATTACCCAAGACAAGACCTCGGATTTTCCCTTCCTCCGCCACACCCCTGCCCCCACCCCCCACCCCACCTGTCCTCAGGCCTCCACCAGGGATCGGTAACCCACCCAATTTTTCCCTCCCGCCCCAACCAAGACGCTACCCACCCCAGCGCAGATTTACCCAGTCCTGCGGCCTTCAGCGACCAGCTCCCTCCACTCTCTCCCTCCCCCCCACCTCTCTGCAGTTTTTCCTCACTTTGCTCAGTTAACTTGCATTTGTTGCACAGCATTTCCCCTTTGTGTCTTCAGAACACATTGCTAATCCTCAGTGAGGAGGGTGACACACATGAAAATTCAATTCTTCAGAGTGTCTGGATCGAAATTCTAGTGCCTAAACTATTTTTCTGAAGAAGATTCTTTGAATAATTAGCAATATGCGTCAAAAGATGGTGGTGAATTTCAAATACCTTGTATTTTAAATAATGTTAGAAATTTGAAAGTGTTCTCAATTTAATCATCATCTACACTAACTCTTTTTATCAAATTTTGAATGTGTTAAGATGCTTGGCTTTAATTGTATTACTACTTAATATTTATTCTAAAGAAATATTGGGGTTTCTTACTTTTCATATTGCAGCAATATTATTCAAGTAATGTGAAGGAAAGAGGCAATTAAACCTCAGCAGTTGAAGTTCTATTCGGCATTTGACATTTACACGCATTCTGATGTGGGCAAAATCAATCTGGTTTAGCTGATGTTTCTACTGTTATGACCAAGGTAGGAGGAGTGCACTGTCTTCCAGTTCTACTTCTCCACAGGTTGCAACATATATTTCAATGTTTACCCAGTTACTGATATAGTCAATCATAGACTCTATTTTTATCCCAAAATAAAATATGCCAACCAGGTTTCTTTAATAAACAACAAAATTATCAGTTTATTAAAAAGCAAGACTTAATCAGTAACAAAGCAAAGCATTAGGACACACATTGAAATATTAAAGCTCCCTTTTTACCTTAGCCCCTCACACATGCACGCACGCACGCATACACGCATTAATTGAAAAATATAGAGATTTTCTTTCAGAGCTCTGTTACAAAAAAGGATACTTTGGCCAGATACTTGCTAATTCTTGAAGAGAAAAAGAGAAGATACGGAAAGATGTCAGATGTCTTTTTTTTCGGCTGGCACTGCGGTCCTTTTCTGGAGCAATTCGTTCAGGTGGCATTGAGGATTTATCCAGCAGGTTTCACCAGCATCTCGGGAGAAATGTGGCAATCGGGGTTTCAGGCAGGCCTTTCAGGAGTAATGCATCATTAAGTTCTCTATTTCTTACACTTGCTTATAAGAGCTTCTCAAAGACATGGAAAAACTGAGGTAGGCTTTTCAACGAGATAGAACAGGCTGAGCTGGGGGTTTGTTCTTCCGGCTGACTATCCAAAGCAAAGTCAAAACAATATCTTAAGGGTTAAGTCTCCTGTCCCCTATAAATCTTGACCTGTCACTTCTCTCTAAACATCTCCCCCAAGGCAAATAGCCCCTGCTGGGTATTTATCTGAAGACTGGTGACCCCAGTACATGATGTTTGCAAATAAAACCTCTCAGTACTTTCAATTACCCCAGTGAATAAAACATCCATGGGCTCCTTTTCAGTTTTCCCAAATAAAACCCTGTGTGGAGTTTGCAAGTTCTCCCTGTGTCTGCGTGGGTTTCCTCCGGGTGCTCCGGTTTCCTCCCACAGCCAAAAGACTTGCAGGTTGATAGGTAAATTGGCCATTATAAATTGCCCCTAGTATACGTAGGTGGTAGGGGAATATATAGGGACAGGTGAGGATGTGGTAGGAATATGGGATTAGTGTAGGATTAGTATAAATGGGTGGTTAATGGTCGGCATAGACTCGGTGGGCCGATGGTCCTGTTTCAGTGCTGTATCTCTAAAGCTAAATCTAAAAAAATCTAAAACACAAGTTCTCAAAATTTAACAAAAAATGCAAGTAACACTACCAGGGTAAATTTAATGTAATGTCCACTGGGTTAAACTTATTTTAACCAACATAATTTGTTCACATTGTATTAATGTCATAAAATATTATGAACAGTTTTTTTAAACTGTAAGAAAGAGATTGGTGTGGCATTGTGACTAATGAGAGGGAGCTGGAATTAGCCACACATTGCTGATCAAGAGAAAACAGAGGGGAGAAAAGTATGTACTGGAGGGGAAAGAAAAAAATGCAGTGAATTCAACACAGATTAAAAATTGGAACAGGACCCTCCCTAGCTTATATGGCTCAGCTATCGAATGGAATGCCTCACTGAGTCACCGGAGAGATGTGAGCAGGAAAGTTACTGAAGAAAACAATACTCGCAATCTTTTAGGATTTTAAACTATTCAGGCATTCTCATGGCTCACAATTATATTTTGCTCCTACTTCGCTCCCTTTACCAATGGTTTAAAATTCTTTATTTGAAGAGCTTTTCTCGCCACACACTTTCCACTTGACGGAACAGAACTTGTGTGCAACACAGAATTGCACAGTCAGGTATGGGCCATGATCATTCAATGGGTAGGGAAATCCAGATGTGGGATGCTAAAGCCACGGCTGATTTAAAGAGCCACAGCAAAACCTGCTCCCCAAACATTCCGGTTTCTGACTCGCTGCCAGCACCCCTTGCTGTGAGCGGGTCCAAAAGTTAAAATTCTGCTCATTGTCCCTGTGACAACTATTTGCGAGAACAATCTAAAATTAATCCTACGGCCCTTTTTTCCCCATTTGTCCTGTAGATTCCTCTGCTTCAAATATTTATTCACTTTTACCTTTAAAAAAGATAATGGTCTCTGCTAGTCATTCCAACAACGCTACGAAATAAAATTCGCTCCTCACTCTTAATACCCATTTTAATCTGATAGGCCTCATCATCAACTCCTGCAACCAGAGGAAATAATCTTTCCCTATGCACTCCATTAAAACATTGATAATTTTAAAACATTTCTTCAGTCTCTTCTATGTCTTCTCTGTTCCAAAGAAAATACCCTCGTATCACAAGTGTATCCTGAATACTATTCTTATCACTCAAATCTTATTTGAGTAAAGATTCCTCTAGGGAGGAGTGATCATAACATGATAGAATTTCACATTCAGTTTGAGGCTGAGAAACTTGAGGCTGAAACTAGCGGCATAAACTTAAGTAAAGGCAATTACAAAGGTATGAAGACAGTTGGCTAAAGTGGACTAGCAAAGTCGGTTAATAGGTAATATGTTAGATATGCATTGGCAGACATTTAAGGGGATATTTCATAACTCTCAACAAAGTTATATTCCATTGAGAAAGAAAGGTTATACAGGAAGGATGAACCATCATTGGCTAACGAAGGAAGTTAAGCATGGTACCAAATTTAAAGAAAAAGCATACAATGCTGCAAAGATTAGAGGTAGGCCAGAAGATTGGGACAATTTTAGAAACCAGCAAAGGAAGACTAAATAAAGAGGGAGAAGTTAGAATATGAGAGTAAACTAGGAAGAAATATAAAAACAGACAGTAAGAGTTTCTACAAGTATATTAAAAGGAAGAGACTAGCTAAAGTAAACATTGGTCCCTCAGAGGAAGAGACAAGGGAATTAATGGGAAACAAGGAAATGGGAGAGATTTTGAACAAATATTTTGTATCTGTCTTCATGGTAGAAGACACTGAAAGTAGCCCAATAACAATAGAAAATCAAGGAGAAAAAGGAAGGGAGGGTCTTGAAACAATCACTATCGCTAGAGAAAAAGTATCAGAAAAATTAATGGGACTAAAAGCTGACAAATTCCCTCGACCTAATGGCCTGCATCCTGGAGTCTTAAAAGAAGTAGTTGCAGCGAGAGTGGATGCATGGTTGTACTCTTTCAAAATTCCCTAGAGTCTGGAAAGGTCCCAGTGGATTGGAGAACCGCAAATGTAACACCTCTATTCAAGAAAGGAGGGAAACAAAAAGCAGGAAACCATAGGCCAGTTAGCCTAATGTTTGTCATTGGGGAAATGCTGGAATCCATTATTAAGGAAGTAGGAGCAGGACATTTAGAAAATCATCTTACAATCAAGCAGAATCAGCATGTTTTTATGAAAGGGAAATTGTGTTTGACAAATTTATTAGACTTCTTTGAGTATGTATCAAGCAGGTGGATAAAGGGAAACAAACAGATGTAGTGTCTTTGGATTTCCAAAAAGGTATTCAGTAAGGTGCCACATAAAAGGTTACTACGCAAGATAAAAGCTCATGGTGTTGGGCGTAATTTATTAGCATGAATAGAGGATTGGCCAACAGAAAATGGAGGGCTGAATTTTAAGGGATCAGTGGAGACGGCACCAGAGGTAGGGAGTGGGGCGAGCCATAAAATAGAGACGAAAATGTTGGACTGGAAATCTGATGTCCCTTCCACATTTTATTGTCAGCGGCTGACGTGGAGGGCAGACTTTGCACATACAAGCAACAGGAAAATAATTAAACTATTTAAGAGCCCGATAGATGTTACACGATTCACACGGACACAATTAGTGAATTTATAAGGTAAGTTGGTTTATTGAAGATACAAACATCCACAGCAATACTGGGGAAGGTCCTGTACTTGGTTATGACATTGCTAGCTGCTTGCAGTGACTGACTGCAGTGAGTGACTGCCGGTCACGTGGGTCCACGCGTAATATCCTGTCAGGGTGTTTTGAGAGCTGTTTAGGGTACGCCCCTTAAAGCAACACAGTAGTATTTAAAGCAATAATACAACAATAGACAGCAATTTTATTCACAGGGTCCGATTCAATTAATGCTGCACACGAACTATGGGGCTTCAGAGCCTCGACTTGTCAAAAGGAGGCAACAAGGAGATGGGAGCTCAGTGCTGACTTTGCTGGGATGCCATCAGGTGAGGCAGCGTCGCTTGGCAGGGAGGGCGGAGGTGGGAGAGCATCAGGAATCACTGTCAGGAGTGGGGGAAAAGGTGCCAGCCCTCTGGGGGAGCCATATCAGGGTGCTATCAGAGCAGTGCAACCTCATTAGAGGTGACATGTGAGGGAAGGGGGGGTGGCCTTTTCTGTGAAGGCCTTGTACATGGAGAGGCGTCCTGTCATGGGCCTCATTCACCCTGGCTTCAGGGCCTCCTTTGAGGAGGAGGAGCAGCATAGAGAGAGAGGGAGGCGCAGGAACTGGCAGGGACATGCCAGCAACTTGGGACCCCACAGGAGGGCCAGCCTCGGGAATGGCATGCCAGAG